>NC_052147.1:56152356-56265623 GCF_902713615.1 Scyliorhinus canicula
GCAAACAATGAAGATAGTAAAAATTTCACTTAAGTAATTTGAAGGTTTGATGAACATTGCTCCCCAGAAATAATGACGTTTATGAACGCTATGTGTTTGGATGACGTTTACAGAAGACAGAAGAGTCCATGGATCATTTCACCACGGATTTAAAATTAAAAGCTAAAACCTGTATTTTTTCTGCAGTGGAATCTTCCATGATTCGGGACAAAATTGTGTTTGGTGTGAATGAAATTAAGCTGAGGGAATGGTTGCTGAGGGAATTAGAGCTGTCCTTGGAACAGACAGTTAAGATTTGTCAGGCTCACGAGCTAGCAGCATAGCATGCTAAAATGTTTCTCAGTAACGGCGGTGTCTTCTTGGAGGAAGGCATTCCGGTTGCCGCCTTTTTTCCAAAAAGGCTGGAAAATTCCGAAAAAAGGCCCAAATGTTCCTGCAGCTCCACGCACATCAACAAACAGGTTAAAGATCAGGATAAAGTATTGCTGTGTAAAATATGTGGTCAAAGGGACAGATTAAGGCGATGTCCATCGTTTGGCAAGCTTTGTTCCAGATGCAAAGGAAAAAAATCACTTTGCTCAGAATTGTTACTCTAAGGTCAACCTCAGATCAGTCAACAGAATGGAAGACACAGTTTCCAGTGATGAAACATTATTGTTTGTTGGAGTAATAACAGAGAGAATATTTTTTTGGAGACATCAAAAAATTCTCCAGCACTTAAAGAAAATGCTAGCTGATGCTCCATTTAAAATAAATGCAGTTGATGAGGACAAATGTCAGCTACCGCTTGAAGTGAACAGTACAGTGGTCCAATTGAAGTTAGACTAGGCACTGGTGCCCAAGCCAATTTAATCAGCATGACTGATCTAAAAATCTAAAAATTCAGCCGATTAGAAGAAATCAAAAAATATCTCTGAGAGATTATAATGGTTCAAGCATGGGCAGCATGGTGGTGCAGTGGATAGCACTGCTGCCTCATGGCGCCGAGGTCCCAGGGTCAATCCCGGCTCTGGGTCACTGTCTGTTTGGAGTTTGCACATTCTCCCCGTGTTGCGTGGGTTCACCCCCACAACCCAAAGATGTGCAGGGTGGATTGGCCATGCTAAATTGCCCTTTAATTGTAAAAAATAAATTGGGTACTTTAAATTTATTTTTTTTAATGGTTCAAGCATGTTATGTACTTGTGACCTGAATGTGGTGATGAAGAACACAGTTTATTCGTCCCATTCTGTATTGTATCAGAGGGCATGGATTCATTATTAGGTGATCAGTTCTGTGAAGAATTAGGTCTAGTGCAATTGGTGCATAGCATCCAGAAAGGATTGGATTAGCACTTTCAACGAATCTGAGAACATTATCAGCAAATTCAGTGATATGTTCACAGGTTTTGGTGCACTAATATTCACCGACAAGATACAATTTAAAGAGAATGCAAAACCTGTGATATAGGCACCAAGAATAGTATCTGCACCACTTTGGGATCGCTTCAAAAAGCAGCGAGACAGAATGACAAAATTAAAAGTAATCAGAAAGATAGAAGAGCCTACCGATTGGGTAAATTCCACGGTATGTGTAAAGAAAAAGAATGGCGATATTCGCATATGTATGGATCCCAAAGATCTGAAAGCGAATATCAAAAGAGAACATTACCAAAGACCAAAGCGTGAGGAAATCACATCTGAGATGGATGGTGCACAATTCTTTATGAAACTTGATGCATCTCAAGGTTCCTGGCAACTAAAGCTAGAGGAACAAAGTACAAAGTACTGACTTTTAATACACCATTTGGACGGTATTGCTTTCTGAGAATGCCGTTTGGCATAATTTCGGCAGCAGAAATTTTTCACCCTGCCAAGGAGCACATAATCAAAGACATTGAGGGTGTACGTGTGTACGTGGATGATATCACCATTTGGGGCTCAACCATAGAAGAGGACAATACGAGGTTGCTTAAAGTTTTAACGAGCATCAGGAGAAATGGGCTGAAGTTCAACAAGCAAAAGGGCCAATTTGGAGTAACTGAGGTCACATTCCGAGGTGACAAGCTTTCATCGCATTGCACTGAACCTGACAAGGACAAAGTGCAAGCAATTCTCAACATATCAAAACCACACAACAAGAAAGTCATCTTAAGAGTGATGGGCATGATCAATTTTATAGGGAAATTCATACCAAACCTGTCAGCAAAAACAACACATCTACGTGATCGCCTGCGCAAGATAATGGATTTTACTTGGATTGAGCAACATGAGCAAGAGTGGAAGAAGCTCAAGACTTCACTAACCACCACACCAGTTCACACATTTTTTGACCCATCTAGGCAGACGTGTTGAAAGATGGTCTAGGAGCAGTTCTTCTGCAACTCAAGCATGGTGATTGGAAACCTGTCGCATATGCATCACGATCCATGACGACAACAGAGCAGAGGTTCGCTCAAATTGAAAAAGAATGCCTAGGTTTAGTTGTAGTTTTGGAGAAATTCCGCGACTACATGTATCGGCTTCCAACTTTCCCAGTTGAGACAGATCATCGGCCTTTGGTTAATAACATCACAAAGAATCTCAACCAAATGTCTCCACGCATTCAGAGGTTGATGATGAAGTTACAACGCTATGACCAGTCTCATCCACACGGCAGGCAAATATTTGATCTTAGCAGAAGCATTATCGAGAGCACTGATACAAAATATTAGTAGCGAAATTGCTGAAGGTGTAGATCTGCATGTCAATCTTATTTCCACACTACTACCAGTATCAGATCGAAACTACGTGAGATCCAAGAAGAGACCAGGAAGGATCAAACTCTTCAAGAGCTGATGAGGAACATCAAATCACACTGGCCCAGAGGTTAATGTATGGAGTTCTACAATATAAGATCTGAACACAGTATCATTTATGGAGTGGTAATTTGTTTAAAAACTATAGTTATACCTCAATCGCTTTGCAAGGATGTACGAAAGAGGATACATGAAGGATATTGCGGGATTGAGAAGTGTAAATGGAGAGCTAGTGACTGTTTACTGGCCAGGTATAAACCAGGATATTGATAGGATGGTCAGTTGTTATGACACATGCCAGATGCACCGTTGAAAGCAAACAAGAGAATCTATGCAAATATCTGATTTACCTACGGTACCATGGCAGAATGTAGCTATGGATCTCTTTCACCTACGAGGGAAAGATTCTTTAATCATCATAGACCATTTTTCAAACTATCCCAAAGTGCCTCTACTGTCATGCATGACGGCAAGCAGTGTATACTGCATACAAAGTCAATTTTTGCTCGACATGGAATTCTTCAAGTCATCGTGAGTAACAACGGTCCTTGTTTTAGCTGTAAAGTATGGCAACACTTCGCAGTCACGTATGATTTCAATCATGCCACATCAAGTCCATTGTACCCACAAGCCAATGGCAAAGCCGATAAAGGTGTACATATTGTCAAGCAATTGTTGAAGAAAGCAATGGACAGCCAATCTGATCCATATCTCGCGCTATTGAATTACAGAGCGTCACCATTGTCACATGGTAGATCACCATGTTACGAGTAGAGATACTCATGAATAGAAGGTTGCAGACCACACTTCCATACATGGCAAAGAAGGAGGAGAATGCAGTGGTATTGCAGGAAATCCAAAACATTAAAGCAAAACAAAAGCAGTTCTATGATCGAGAGACTAGAACTTTACCACCTCGGAGTAGTGATGACATTCTGAGAGTAGAAGATTCAGGCAATTGGTCGAGAAAAGTCATTGTACTTGAAGAAGTAGCACCTCGTTCATACAATGTGTAGACAGAGGATGGGTTGGTTTGCAGAAGAAATCATTGCACGCTCTTGAAAACCAGAGAAGACTTTCAAAACGTGATGGATGTCAGAATCAATGTCAGCTGCAGTGTCAGATAGATCAGCAGTTCCTGAGCATGAGAATGTCATGGAGAACATTGAATCTACAAGTTCTGGGCAGCAAGGTCAAACATTGAGAAGATCAACCAGAGTCAGAAGAAAATCTGATTGACTCAATTTGTAGATTTGGACTATTTGGGACTAGTGGGGAGCAACTTGGAGGTAAGTGTGTGTGGTCTCTGGGTGTTCTCCTTGGGATTGGGGTGCCCTGGCAGAACCTCCCATTGCTGCCCTAAAAGCATTGCAACCCATCCCTTACGTATAGCTTACAGTCCCTGACTGTCTCCTGATCATGTGGAAACCCAGCCAGCCACCCATCTGGAGACCCTCGTGTCTCAGCAGTATAATCAAGGGGATGGGCATGGCCATGAACAATCACTAGTCCACCGGGTGTTGGCACTCTTCATTGTTAGATGTATAGCTGCACAGCAGATGAAGCAAGGGATTAATAGAGCTAACTCCACACAAAGGACCCATGCACCGGTGCCTCTGGAACCCTCCCTGGCATACTGCTACTCTCAGCGTAACTGCCTCACACGTGAGACTATAGCTAAACCACTCATAAGGCTCTACCGATCCTTTCAGGTGTTACACCAGGCAGCACATTAGGAGTGGAGGTGGCCTGTTGCTTGTCCTGCCCTTTGCCCTGTGATGTTGTTGGCGGGTGCCCTCTGGAGTGTCTGGATGGGCCCAGCTGACTTTCAGGTGTCACAGGTGATGGCTTGTCACCTGTACTGCCCGCTGCCCGTAAGATGCGCCTGTGTCAGGTGGGGTGGTTTCGGAAGGGGTGAAGTGTTCCAGGATGGGCCCTATCACTACCTACTCCCTTGGGGTGTTCACTGGATCCGGGGCTATTCCATGGGATGGAATGGAAGCAGGGATGAGCTCCGGTGCCCCTCACTAGCACCTGGTCCCGCCAGTCCTGGAGATCTACCCTCATCTGAAACATGGTGTCAATGCCCTCAGCCATGGAGCTCTATGACTGCGACATGTCCCTCAGTGAATGGGCCATGTCCCTCATTGCTTCGGTCATGTCCCTCTGTGACTGGATGAGGTTAGTCAGCTCTCAGCCAATGTTCTTGATGCCCTCTTCATGACCCTTTGTGAATGGGCCAAACTCTGGAGCGTCACAGCAAAGCTCATCTGCACCTGGGACATGTCCACCTCTGTCTGGGAGCTCCTGTCCTGCGCCTCAGCCATGGACACCACAGTGTGCCCCAAGTATTGGACCTCCTGACACATGGCTCTGACTTATTGCCCCAGGCCTTCCAACATGACGCTGTGTCGGTGCCATCTCCTACGCCTGAAGTTGTTTTTGCAGGTGCTGGAATGCTGCCGGCAACACCTCCTTTGATTCTGGCTCTGCATCTGCAACAGTGCTGGGATCATCTTTTCCAGAGGTCGCAACATCTGTCTTGGCGGCAGCTGTTCCCTGGGATCGGGCAGGACTCAGACGCCCCTCAATGCCACTCCTAGCAGGAACACAAACCTGTCGCGATTCTCCGCTGGTGGGAGCACTTCGACCCTGGAACGGAGAATCCTGCCCATTGTGTTTCACCCCAGGGGAGTGGCTGAAGAGAGGGTTGGAGTTTGCGGTGAGAGCATGGAATGTATGGTGGTGCTGAAGACAGGTGGCTTTGGTGTCCCCAGTGTTTAACAGTACATAACTGTGGCTAATCCAGGACTGGATGTCGCACAAGAAATTAGTCAACATGTAGACGGTGGACGGGTCAAGAGAGGTGGTGGTGCGAAAAAGGTCGGATAAGTAGAAGTGAGAAGCGAGCTACATAATAGTGACAGTGCTCATGGTCCAATTTGGGATTTAAGGCAGACTTTCAGACCATGAGGCAGCTTGGTGATCTTTCTCAGGTTATTGGATTTCATTTGTTTGCCATTCAAAAATAAATATTTAATGAGCCTCTAAAATGATTGACACTACAATTGTATTTCTTAGTTAATACCATCACTCAGATTTCTTTGCTTAGTAATTCGAGAATTAATTTGTAATTCAAAAAAATAATTCCCAAGTACAATGTCTTCTGCAAAGGGAAAATAAATTATGGTGAAGCTGTACATTTGATTAAAACAATATTTCCAAAATTGACCTAGATTGAAAAAGATCACTATTTATGTCCAATGAATTACAAATCTGCAAACTTGTTCCAAACTGTTTTTATTTATTCCAGAAATTAGTTCATGATGCTGGTCTTGGCCTCTAGAGGGTGTGGAAGAATTGTTTTGTGGTAAAAAAATCTCCTTACTCAGCATCACTCCCGTATCTGCTTTCAATTTTTGTGCTGGCTGGTGCAGTTTAAAAAGGTTCAGCCAGGCAGCCTGATTAATCAAAATACATAAAACATTCAAATTATTTAAGGACTGTGGGAATGTTCATATTCCAACAACCAGTATCTGCCTGGTCAACACCACTAAAGCTATGCTGGGACAAGTATGGGCCGGGATTCTCCCCTACCCGGCGGGGCGGGGGGTCCCGGCGTAGCGGAGTGGCGCCAACCACTCCGGCGTCGGGCCTCCCCAAAGGTGCGGAATTCTCCGCACCTTTAGGGGCTAGGCCCGCGCCGGAGTGGTTTCCGCTCCGCCGGCCAGCGCCAAAACCGGCGGCAACGGCCTTTAGCGCCCGCCGCTCGGCGTCGGGGCTGGTCGAAAGGCCTTCGCCGGTCCGCACAAGTGCCGGCACGTCAGCGGCCGCTGACGTCACCACCGGCGCATGCGCGGTGGAGGGGGTCTCTTCCGCCTCCACCATGGTGGAGGCCGTGGCGGCGGCAGAAGAAAAAGAGTGCCCCCACGGCACAAGCCCGCCCGCCGATCGGCGGGGCCCGATCGCGGGCCAGGCCACCGTGGAGGCACCCATTGACAGATGACCCATTGCGTGGGGCCACCCATTGTCAGATGACCCATTGCGGGCCGGAAAATCGCCGCGGCGGGGTGTGATTCCCGCTCCCGCCGATTCCCGGGTGGCGGAGAATTCCGGCCACGGCTGGGGCGGGATTTACGCCGGCCCCGGGCGATTCGCCGACCCTGCGTGGGGTCGGAGAATTCCGCCCATGAATTTCCTTTGGTACAGTGAAAAAATGAAAATGAAAACAAATACACAGGGATGGATAATCCTCAGCCCCTGAGTTCTCCTGTGTAAATACGGGCTGGATTCCCCGTTCTTGAGGCTAAGTCCCCACGCTGGCGAGAAAGTGGTGGAGTTTTACGCCAGGCAAATGGCACAAAACGGTCACTGATTCCCTGTTCCCGGGGGGGGGTGGGGTGGCTAGCAGCCAGGCAGCCGAGAGCACCCAGCTCTAGCTGCTGATATGGTCCGGAGCATTGCTGGGTATGTAGCCGCGCATGCGCACGGTGACGGCCTGCAGCGGCCGCGCTGTGCTTCGTGGAGGATGCAGCCCGCGGGCCCAGCCTGTAAAAATAGTCACAGTCCTCCCTTCGGCCGGCTCGGCGCCCCCGGACCGCCTCGCCATGGGGCCCCAGCCCTGAATAATGCCCGCAGATCAGCCCTCCCCCGACTAGCGACGCTGGACTGAGACCGCAGTCGCCACGCTGAGTTCCCAACGGGTGAGACCACACGTGTCCCACACCGTCAGGAACGTGGCCAGTCGTGGACGGTGCATCGCGGGGTGGGCCTGAGGCAATGGTCTGAGGCCGTGGATGCGGCATGCAGCGTACTCTAGGAGTATGCAGCTTTTCAGGGGGCGGAGCATCGGGAAAGCGACATCACTCCCGATTTCATTGACATCGGGGATTCTCTGTCCCATCGCCGAATGAGATTTCGGCGTCGGGATTGGGAAATCTAGCCCCAAACATTCCACCAGCGTCTCTGTTTGTGGGGTCCTGGCAGATCACTGCCATTAAATATCTAAGGGAAATGCCAAGCCTCTGAAAGATGCAACTCAAGGCCATAAAAGGTGACACAGAATCCAGGGAAACAGGAAGGTGTCAATTCCGAGAGAAACGCTGCCCCAGCTAGGGGCGCAACGCAACTCTTGTAAAGGAGACAAAAGGATTTAAATAATTCCCTGGCATATTTAGGGTCTAGGTCAAAGTTCAGGCTTAACTAACGTAGGCTCTGCTTAGGCTTGGACTCAGTGTTGGACCAGTGCACGACCAGACACGTCCCATTCTGTTATCGTAGGCTGCTTTGGAGTTTACAGAGACACTGCCCTGGACTTTCCCCCCCAAGGGACGGGGAACTGGAATTGGAACTGGTTTTGGGGCCTGAACCCTCTCCCAGGATTCTCACGGAAGAGCTCCCTTAATTGACCTGGAGACAGGTCCCCTGTCCAATTAAGTGCAGTGATTGGATTTTCAAAGCCAGAGGACCAATCAGAGGTTGACCAGCTGGTGAGGCTGTGGCCGGAAGGTGAGTGAGAGAGAGAGAGACCTACTTCAACATGGAACTGACCTCTCACCAATTTTGGGGAGGTCCCTCATCAAGGCGGCATGTGGTTAGCCTCTCATCCAAGCAGGTGGGCTGGGCCTCTCGAGCTGTCTGCAATCTTGACCCCCCCAGCCTACAGCAAAGAGTGCCTGCTTCCAGATATCTTGGCCGGGATTCTTCCTTCCGTCGGCAGTGTTGACACTGTCGTAAAAACCGGAGAGTTTAACGACGGCGTCTTCGGACTGCTAATTGTAGCGATCCTCTGCCCTACACGGGGTCGGCACGGCTCTCGAGCAACTCACGCCGCTCCAGCTGCTGATACCGGCGGCAAACATACGCCACGGGTCTGCGCATGCATGCTGTGGCCAGCGTTAATGCGCGCATGCATGCAGCGACCAGGGTAAACTCGCGCATGTACGGTAGCTGCCTACTCCACATCGGCCCCGATGCAACATGGCATAGGGCTACAGGGACCGGTGGGGAGTACAACAGACCCCCACCAGGAGAGACCGGCCTGCTGATCGGTAGGGCCCAATCGCGGGCCAGGCCATGGTGGAGCCCCCCCGCCCCCAGCCCCGGGGTCGGATTCCACACCCCCCCCAACCAGGCTGTCCCCCGCAGGATGGACGTCAAGGTCCCACCAGGTAAGACCACATGTGAACGGCGCCAGCGGGACACGGGCTTTCTTGGCGGCTACTCAGCCTATCCCGTGCGGAGAATCGGCGGGGGGTGGGCCGCGCCGACCGCACTGGCGCCAATTGTCACCGGAGATTCGGCAGACTGCCGTCGGGGCGGCGTCATGCGAATTGCGCCCGGCCCAGCGATTCTCCGAACCAGTGCGGGCTGAGAGAATCCCACCCTTTTATTTCCAGTTGGCCTCAGTAACTGGAGTTAACAAGGCTCTTTGGGCTTGGTTGGCTTCCCAAGTAAACCAGGCGGCCCTGAGCATGCCTGTGCTAAAATGTCCAACGCCGGGAACAGCGATGGGAACCTACACATCAACTGAGAATGATATTGTCGGGCCTCCCTGGCTGCCTCAGTTTCCACCACAAGGAGGGCTCGAAACCTTTGCCCTCCAATTCTCACAAGGCTTCACAGTCACTCTGAGGGAATGGCAGCATTCTTCATTCTGAGACACAACCTCATTTGCGGTTCATTTGTACAATCACAGGGGAAATATATCACATGGCCTTACTATTTACTTACTACTTACTTACTTACTAAGGGGCTGGTTTAGCTCACTTGGCTAAATAGCTGGATTTTAAAGCAGGCCAGCAGCACAGTTCGATTCCCGTACCAGCCTCCCCGAACAGGCGCCGGAATGTGGCGACTAGGGGTTTTTCACAGTAACTTCATTGAAGCCTACTCGTGACAATAGTGATTTTCATTTTCATTTTTTTTTCATTTCATTTCCAGCTCTTAGCTTCCTATTATTTCACAATGTACAAAATCAAAATAACCAGCTCACTTATAGGATTAGAAAGGAACTTCTTGGCCTGTTGTCAAATTGCTCCACGTGATTTCTATGCTTGGTTCAGTTTTTATGAAATAAATGTTAAATTTATTGTTACATTTTTGTAAAATAAATGTTAAATTGCTAAAATATTTCCATTCATCCATTCAAGGCCCTTGGGGCGGGATTCTCCGATCCCACCCGTCGGGTTGGAGAATCGCCGGGGGGCGGCGTGAATTCTCCGGCGCCAGGGTTTTGGTGGGGGCAGGAATCACGCCACGCCACACCGGTTCGGCGGTGCTGGCAGTGGCCCCCCCGGCGATTCGCCGACCCTGCGATGGGCCGAGCGGTTGCCAGCTTTTGGCCAGTCCCGCTAGCGTAAATCAAACCAGGTCCGTACTGGCGGGGGGGGACATGGCTCTGCGGGCGGCCTGAGTCCTCGGGGAGGGGGGGGGGGGGGGGATCTGGCCCCGGGGGGGTGCCCCCATGGTAGCCTGGCCCGCGATCAGGGCCCACCGATCCCCAGGCGGGCCTGTGCCGTGGGGACACTCTTTCCCTCTGTGCTGGCTGCTGTCAACCGGCATGGCCGGTGCGGAGAAGAATCCCTCTGCACATGTGCTGATATGACGCCAGCACACGCTGGATTCCGCACCTTCTGGGCGGCCCAATGCCAGAGTGGTTCACGCCACACTTCGGCGTCAGTACAGTCTGCCCTGCTGGGTAGGGGAGAATCCCGCCCCTGATTTTGTCTTTTTTGCCACTCATGCCTAGATGTTGGTAATCAGTAGATTGGTGGGCGACCTAACAAGCGATAATAACTGAGCCCACTGTAGCAGCAGTGTCCCAGGTTCAATCTCCCAGCTGTGCTGAGGTGGCTGGGCACAGCCTGATAACAATTATCCTTGTCACCTCAGGTTAAAATAACAAGATTAATTCCAAAAGCTGACGGGTCGTAAGGATTCTGAGAATGTGCTTCGATTTGGACCTGGGCTTTTTTTCATCATAGAATGATTCAGCAGAAAACAGGCATGTCCATCAACTCTGCAAATTGGATTGAATGTAGACGTTCCGACTGCATCCAAATTTCTCAGTGATTTCACTTATCCCCTTAACCTCACACCGTGCCCCTTTAACCCCACACAGCACCACCTACCTCCTTAATCTCACACCACACCGCCACCTAACGGCACACCACACCCCCTTAACCCCACATCGCACCGCCCCCTTAACCCCACATCGCACCACCCACTCTTAATCACACACTACACCAAGCACCTCCTTAACCCCGAATTGCCCCTTAACCCCACACCGCAAGCACTTAACCCCACACCGCACTCCCTTAACCCCACACCACATCACCCCCTTATCCCCACACCATACCTCCTAAACCCTGCAACACACCGCACACCTTAATCCCACACACCACCACCCCCTTAACCCCACACCGCACCACCCACGTAACCATGCACTGCACCACCCCCTTAATCCCGCACTGCACCGCCTTAACCCCACACCACATCATCCCCTTAACCCCACACCATCCCCCTTAACCCCACAGCACACCATTCCTGTAACCTCATACCGCACCACCCCCTTAACCCACACCATCTCCCTTAACCCCACAGTACACCATACCCGTAACCCCACACCGCACCGCCCCCTCCTTCACACCACACCACTCCCCTTAACCCCACACCACACTGCCCTCTCGTAACCTCACACCAGTCCCCCTTAACCCCACACAGCCCCTTCCTTAACCCCATATCACACTGCACCCTCCTAACCCCACACCACACTTCCTCCTCCTGCACCCACACCACTCCCATTTAACCCGAAACGGCCCCCATAACCCCACACCACATTGCCGACCTCCTTAACCCCACACTGCAGTGACACCCTTAATCCCATACTGCCCTCACAACCCCTCACCTTAACCCCACACAGCACCACTCACCTCCTTAACCCACATCCCACCCCCTTAACCCACACTGCAATGCCCCCGTTGACCGCACACTGCACCAACCCCCCTTAACCCCACTACCCCTCTTAACCCCACGCCACTCCCACTTAATCCCGTACGGCCCTCCGTTAACCCCACACGTCCCCCCTTAAACCCACACGGCCCCCGTTAACCCCACATGGCCCCCCTTAACCCCACACCACACTGCCCACCCCCGAGCCCCTCACCACATTGCCCACCCCCTTAACCCCACACCACACTGTCCACCCCCTTAACCCCACACCACACTGCCCATCCCCTTAACCCCACACCACACTGCCCACCCCCTTAGCCCCACACTGCCCATCCCCTTAACCCCACACCACACTGCCCACCCCCTTAACCTCACACCACATTGCCCACCCCCTTAGCCCCACACCACATTACCCACCCCCTTAACCCCACACCACACTGCCCACCCCCTTAACCTCACACCACATTGCACACCCCCTTAGCCCCTCACCACATTGCCACCCCCTTAGCCCCTCACCACATTGCCCACCCCCTTAACCCCACACCACACTACCCACCCCCTTAACCCCACACCACACTGTCCACCCCCTTAACCCCACACCACACTGCACACCCCCTTAGTCCCACACTGCCCACCCCCTTAGCCCCACACTGTCCACCCCCTTAACCCCACACCACACTGCCCACCCCCTTAACCCCACCACACTGCCCACCCCCTTAACCCCACACCACACTGTCCACCCCCCTTAGCCCCACACTGCCCACCCCCTTAACCCCACACTGCCCACCCCCTTAGCCCCCCACCACACTGCCCACCCCCTTAACCGCACACTGCCCACCCCCTTAACCCCACACCACACTGCCCCCCCCTTAGCCCCACACTGCCCACCCCCTTAACCCCACACTGCCCACCCCCTTAGCCCCCCACACACTGCCCACCCCCTTAACCGCACACTGCCCATCCCCTTAACCCCACACCACACTGCCCACCCCCCTTAGCCCCACACCACACTGCCCACCCCCTTAGCCCCACACCACACTGCCCACACCCTTAACCGCACACTGCCCAACCCCTTAGCCCCACACCCACTGCCCACCCCCTTAGCCCCACACCACACTGCCCACCCCCTTAACCCCACACCACACTGCCCACCCCCTTAGCCCCACACTGCCCACCCCCTTAGCCCCTCACCACACTGCCCACCCCTTAGCCCCACACCACACTGCCCACCCCCCTTAACCCCACACTGCCCACCCCCTTAGCCCCACACCACACTGCCCACCCCCTTAACCCCACACTGCCCACCCCTTAGCCCCACACCATACTGCCCACCCCCTTAACCCCACACCACACTTCTCACCCCCTTAACCCCACAGCACACTGCCCACCCCCTTAACCCCACACCACACTGCCCACCCCCTTAACCCCACACCACACTGCCCACCCCCCTTAACCCCACACCACATTGTCCCACCCCCTTAGCCCCACACTGCCCACCCCCTTAACCCCACACTGCCCACCCCCTTAACCCCACACTGCACCATTCCCCTTAACCCCACACCACACTGTCCACCCCCTTAGCCCCTCACCACACTGTCCACCCCCTTAGCCCCACACCACACTGCCCACCCCCTTACCCCACACCACACTGCCCACCCCCTTAACCCCACACCACATTGCCCACCCCCTTAGCCCCACACCACACTGCCCACCCCTTAACCCCACACCACACTGTCCACCCCCTTAGCCCCACATTGCCCACCCCCTTAACCCCACACCACACTGCCCACCCCCTTAACCCCACACCACACTGTCCACCCCCTTAGCCCCACACTGCCCACCCCCTTAACCCCACACTGCCCACCCCCTTAACCCCACACTGCACCATTCCCCTTAACCCCACACCACACTGTCCACCCCCTTAGCCCCACACCACACTGTCCACCCCCTTAGCCCCTCACCACACTGCATCACACACCTCCTTAGCCCCACACCACACTGCACCATTCCCCTTAACCCCACACCGCACACCTTAACCCCAATTCACCCCCGAATCCCACACCGCACCAACAACCTTAGCCCCACACACAACCCCTGAACCCCACACCGCCGGCTAATCCCACACCACACCACCTTAACCCCACACCGCCGGCTAATCCCACACCGCACCACCCCCTTAACCCCACACCACACCCCCTTAACCCCACACCACACTACCCACCCCCTTAACCCCACACCACACTACCCACCCCCTGAACCCCACACCGCCGGCTAATCCCACACCGCACCACCCCCTTAACCCACACGACACCGCACCAACAACCGTAACCTCACACCACACCCCCTTAACCCCACACCGCCGGCTAATCCCACACTGCATCACCCCCTTAACCCCACACCACACCCCCTTAACCCCACACCCGCCGGCTAATCCCACACTGCACCACCCCCTTAACCCCACACCACACCACACCAACAACCGTAACCCCACACCACACCCCTTTAACCCCACACCACACTCCCTTAACCCCACACCGCCGGCTAATCCCACACTGCACCACCCCCTTAACCCCACATCACACCGCACCAACAACTGTAACCCCACACACAACCCCCTTAACCCCACACCACACCCCCTTAACCCCACACCGCCGGCTAATCCCACATCGCACCACCCCCTTAACCCACACCACACCGCACCAACAACCGTAACCTCACACCACACCCCCTTAACCCCACACCACACCCCCTTAACCCCACACCGCCGGCTAATCCCACACCGCACCACCCCCTTAACCCCACACCACATTGCCCACCCCCTTAACCCCAAACCACATTGCCTACCCCCTAAGCCCCACACCACACCCCCTTAACCCCACACCGCCAGCTAATCCCACACCACACCACCCCCTTAACCCCACACCGCACCGCACCAACAACAGTAACCCCACACCACACCCCCTTAACCCCCCACCACATTGCCCACCCCCTAAGCCCCACACCACACCTCCTTAACCCCACACCGCCGGCTAACCACAGACTGCCCACCGCCTTAACCCCACACTAGACTGACCCCCTTCACTCTACTAGTGCAAGGCTGGCACCACCCTGGTAGTGCCAGCCTTGCACTTTAGTAGTACCACCTCAGTACCAGCCTGGCAAGGTGCCCAGTTGGCACTGCCAGGGTGCTAGGTTGGCATTCTCAAGATGCTAAGCTGGCATTTTTTGTGTACTCTTGATCGGGTCGGTGGTGCACTGCATGAGTGTTGGGTGGGGGGGCAGGGACCCTCCCATAGTGCGTTTGGGCTGGAGGAGAGGTCAGGGATCACTTTGGTGACCTCAAAGATCAAGATGCCATTTAAAAATGGCAGAGTCGTGTTGGATCGCCATATGTTTCACGGCACTCCAAGCGCCGGGAAACACTCGGCTAAAAGTGCTCGCGATGGGTCTTTGTTCCCTTTTGGGAGAATAGCCCCCTTATATCAGATGGGTGGGTAGTTATTGCTGTAATTAACATCCTCTGAAGATATTAATGAGATCTTTGTAAATTGC
This sequence comes from Scyliorhinus canicula, assembly GCF_902713615.1. Taxonomy (NCBI): domain Eukaryota; kingdom Metazoa; phylum Chordata; class Chondrichthyes; order Carcharhiniformes; family Scyliorhinidae; genus Scyliorhinus; species Scyliorhinus canicula. The sequence goes on from NC_052147.1 coordinate 56,167,637, forward strand.
TGTTTAAGTTTGCTTCCACAGGTTTCCTGGGGTTTGAGAAACAGACCAGGAAAACTTAGGTGGAGCAGCAATTAAACTCGTCATTGTCCCCATTGAGTAAAAGTTCATTAACAGCATTTGAATCTCTGGTAAATAATTGGCAAAGAGTGTTTGTGTGGGTACCGCTTTTTGCAACCTTCGAAGTTTTCTAATTGACAAAGTCTGGATGAGGGATGCTTTTGATGTCTTTGATGGTACATCAGAGGAGGAATATTGGGCTGGATTCTCCATTGCGTGTCTGCCCCGCTACCGCTACGAGTGAAGCGGGGAATTTTGACGTGCTGTTCGCTGGTGGCAGGATTCTTTACTCCTGCTGCTTGTTAATCGGATTTACGATTGAAGCCACTGTACGCCGTCGGGAAACCTGCGGGTGGGGGTGCACTGCCGGCGGGACCAGAGAATTCCGCCGCCAGCAAACAGCCGGAGAATTCCGGCCATCATCAGAATCCATGGCAACAATGATATTCTATGTGAGATCAGCACATGCACAAGAGAGAGGTTCACAGGAGGCTGCTATGTCTTTTCGTCCGACGTCATTTCGTCCAACGACACTTCGTCCACGTCTTTTGGTCCAACGTCTTTTTGTCCGCACGTCTTTTGGTCCAACGTCTTTTTGTCCGATGATTTTTTTCGTCAAAGACTTTTTGTGACTTGTTACGTTTTTTTGTCGGATGATTTTTTTTGTCAAAGACTTTTTGTAACTTGACTTTTTGTAGCTTGCTTATTAGCACTCTGCTCCACTCCCCACATTAACTTTTTGTAAATAGAAATCTTCTCTAATGCACATAGCAAGGTATAATATGCAATAAAGGATTTTTATTACCGGTCTCTTTCCTTTAACGAGCCTCGTTAAAGGATAGTTATTATCGTTCTCTTTCCTTTAACGAGCCTCGTTAAAGGATAGATATTATCGTTCTCTTTCTTAATTCGCCCATCCCAAAATGGCAAAGTTCATTGTGTCAACGAAGAGCAAAAGGAAGGTAGCTGATGGAAATAACTACATCTACGATTTTCATTCGAGCAGTCCAAACCTAGGAAAAGAATACTGGAGATGTGAGAAAAGAAGGCTGTGTTCAGTGCGGATTCACACGGTAACGGAAAACAATGAGCCGAAAATTATTTATTTCTCTAATGAGCACCTTCATCCAGCTGATGTTGATTCGTTAAATGCTAGAAAAGCAGTTGCAGAAATAAAGCATGAAGCAGTGGAAAACATAGCAGCAAGTTCGCGTAGCATACTAGCGGCCAAGTTTACGCAGCTATCAGAAAATACCTGCTCTCAACTCCCTAGGTTGCCCGTCGTCTCAAGGACTATTCAAAGGTGCCGACAAAAAAATTCTGGATTTCCCGCTAATCCAGCGGCTAGACACGGTTTTGAAATACCTGACAAACTTGACAATGGCGAACAGTTTCTGAGATACGATTCGGGCGCCGAGGATCAACAGCGCTTACTAGTATTCGCATCAGAAAGTGCTCTTCAGGATTTAGCATCATATCGTCATTGGGCATGCGATGGGACATTCAAGATTGTGCCACAACAGTGGTTTCAACTGTTCTGCATTCATGTACAAGTTAAAGGAAGCAGTTTTCCACGGGTCTTTGCATTACTACCGAATAAAAGAAAGCAGACATACGAATTATTTTTTGACCAATTGAAAATGATGCAACCTAATGCAGATCCGATTGACATCATGGCAGATTTCGAAGTTGCAGTTCACAAGGCAATTAATTAATCATTCCTTAATTCATCTGTCGTGGCATGTTTGTTTCATTTGAGCCAATCTGTGTTTCGAAAAATTACCAATTTAGGCCTCAAAGAAAAATACAATACAGACTCTGAATTCTGTCTTAAAATTCGATGTTTTTCAGCATTAGCTTTCCTCCCCGTTGAAGATGTCGAAGAGGCTTATGAAGATTTGATAGACGATGAAGAAATACCTGCTGAATTCATCGTTTACTTCGACTTGACTTACATAGGCATTGTGAGAGGACGTGGTGCCAGACGAAGGAGAGAAACACCTACATTCCCGACAGCTGTATGGAATGTTAATCAGCGTGTTCTACAAGATCTACCGAGAACAAATAATGCTGCTGAGGGGTTTCATTCTGCGATAAAGCGTTCGGCGGGTGGAGCTCATTTGAATATCTGGAGGTTAATCAAAACTCTGAAGGAAGAGGAAGGGTTCATAATAGGCAAAAAGGCTCAAATTCTTCGGGGAGATCAGTCGACTTCATGTATGCGATATAAGAAAATAACTGAACGCCTCAAAAGATTGGTCATTGAATATGATTCTACAACAAAAATTGATTTCTTGAGGAATGTTGCTTACAATTTACATCAATTTTAAGTAACTTCGGGAATTTTAAGTAATTAGTAAACTTTTAGATTTTTTAACTGCATTTTTAGATTTTTTTAACTGCATTTTTCAACTTGCATTTTACTTGCATTTTATCAATTACTTGCATTTTAGCAATTAAATTCACTTGCTGTATTGTACTTGCATTTTATCAATTAAATGGTTTTATACGGAGTTAATTTGTAATTGGATAATTGGACAAAAAGACGTTGGACCAAAAGACGTGCGGACAAAAAGACATTGGACCAAAAGACGTGGACGAAGTGTCGTTGGACGAAGTGACGTCGGACGAAAAGACGCGACACGTCACAGGAGGTGGGCTGAGGTTGTGGGTGACACTTACCCATGTTATAGAGTTTACAGACAAAGGCACAACTTCCTTGACATCTCTGGAGAGCAATGTTTCCTCAGGCTGAGATTGTCATGTCAGGTGGTGACAGAAATTGTCAGTCTCCTGGACTAAGCCCTGTTCACTGCTGGATCTGCTGATCGTGCTTAAAGAGTATCTATGAAAGTCACTTTTCATAGAATTTAATTATGAGATATGTAAGACATAAATCACAAACATATATCTATCATCCTTCCTCATTATAGAGCCCCTCCCCACCCCTCCTGCCCCAGTTCATACATTGCCAACTAATCAGTCCTTAAATCTGCAACAATGCATTGGCTATCAAATTGTTCCTTCTGGGAATGTGTACAATTTTAATATTGAACAGCTGTAACTCCAACGGAACAATCTTGCGTTTTGGGTTTTACATTTTTCTATAAACACGAGCAGATTGTGGTAATTATAGAGTGAGCTTTGTTCATTGTCATGCTGGACATACACTTCAAAATGTTGAAGGGTCAGTAGCAATGCTACGGCTTCCTTCTCAATGGTGGAATACTTTTTTGGCACAGACTTAATTTTTTTGCAAAGTATCCCACTGGCCTCTCCATTCCTGCCTCGTCATCCTGTAGTAACACTGCCCCCATCCCCAGGTCACTGGCATCCATAGTCATTTTAAAGGGTTTGGAAAAATCAGGGCCAGCCAACACTGGTTCGCTTACCAATATGGCCCTCAATTTCTCAAAAGGTATTTGGCATTCTGCGGACCAGACCATTTTTGCTTGTTTCCTGAATACGTTGGTCAAAGGTATCGCTATGGTATGAAGTTAGTTACAAATTTCCTATAGAACATGCACATGACCAGGAACTTCATAATCTCCCGTTTGGTTTTGGGAATGGGGAAATCTCGTAATACCCTGATTTTGGCTGTTCTGTGTACCTCTCCTCCCTATCCCACAACTTGCCACTTTTGCTTTGGCAAACTCCCTTTTGGCCAAATTGATGACTACCAACTGCAGTTGTTCGAATAACTCTTCCAATTGTTCCACATGCTCCCTCCATGTGTCATTTCGGACAGAGATGAGGAGACATTTCTTCACCCAAAGAGTGGTGAGCCTGTGGAATTCATTACTACAGGAAGTAGTTGATGCTAAAACATTGAATATATTCAAGAGGCGGCTGGATATAGCACTTGGGGCAAATGGGATCAAAGGCTATGGGAGAAAGCAGGATTAAGCTACTGAGTTGGATGGTCAGCCATGATCGTGATAAATGGTGGAGCAGGCTCAAAGGGCCAAAAGGCCTCCTCCTGCTCCTATCTTCTATGTATCTATGCAGGTATGTATGTCATTGTAAACTACTACATTATCCAAATAGACCACACAGTTGGGCACTCTAACCACTACTTGATACATGAGTTATTGGAATGTAGCTGGTGTGTTTTTGAATACAAACAGCAATACTTTACACTGATACAACCCCCTGGGAGTCACAATGATAGATATCTCCTTAGCCCTGATGTTAAAGGAACCTGCCGCTATTCCTTTAATAAGTTAATTTTCGTGAGGAATGCGGCATTACCTATCCTACCGATGCAATCTTCCAACTTTGGAGTTGGATACAAATCCATTTGGTGATGGCATTGACTTTCCGGTAATCAATGCAGAACCAGATTGTCCCATCAGGCTTAAGTACTAACACGACCGGCGAACTCCAACTGCTCTTACTCTGCTCAACGAACTGATTCTCCAACATGGATTTCCGCTTCTATCTGAGCTAGTTTCTGTGGGTTCAGTCGATATGGATGCTGTTTTATCAGCTTGGAGTCACCTAAGTCTCCATCATGTTCAGTTAGTGAAGTGTACCCCGGTGTGTCCTGACAAACCTGCTTATGGTTTTGCAATATCCTTATAACATCCTTTTGTTGCTCTTCTTTTAAATAGGCAAACTCGGGATCTAACTGTTCTAGTATTACCGTATTCGTTAGTCGTACGGCAGGAGGGTTGCTCTGTGAACTGTCGACCTCTTGTCCTACCTCACTCTTACCATCTCTGTCCTCTTCCACTACCTATACCACCTGACACAGTTGTTCCTTCCTATCTTCTTCCCCATGATGATATTTTTTTCAATATATTTATTTAGCAAAATCGGTCCTTCTTCCGATGGTCTGGAGTACCTATTTGTTAAGTCACCTTATTCGCCCTTTTAACTACCTTACAGGGGCCGCTGAATTTTGATTTCAGAGATTCACCCTGTAAAGGCAACAATACCAGTACCTCATCTCCAGCTTGCGATGTTCTGGACCGCGCATGTTTGGCTGCCCACATTTTATTTCTTGCTCCAGAAACCTTTAACTGCTCTTGACAAGCTCCTGTGAGTCGTTCCAGAAACATGGACAAGTAATCCAACAATTAGGACTTTCCTGTTATTTTAGAAACTTCTCTTTCACCAACTTTAATGGACCCATAGTTCATGACCATAAACTAATTCAAAAGGGCGAAACCAATAGATTTGTTTGGAGAATCCCTCTGTGGCAAATAGGAAAAAATCCAATCCCTGGTCCCAATCTCTTGGATATTCAAGGCAATAGGCCCTATCATGGTTTTGAGTGTCTGATGATATCTCTCCAAAGCTTCCTGAGTTTGTGGGTGATAGGTGATTGATTTTAGTTATTTGATACATAAACTACAATTATGTCCTGAAAAACTTTAGACATAAATGTTAGAACCCTGGTCAGATTGTACTGCTAAGGGTAAGCCATAGTGTGTGAAAAATTGGGGTAGCTTTTCCACAACTACCTTAGCTGTATTTGTTCTCAATGGTATAGCTTCCAGAATTGGGTGGTCATATTCATGACCGTAAGAATGTACTGATGCCCTGCCTTTGATAGGCAACGGTCCTGCATTGTCTATCAATACACGATGGTTCTTCAAACACTGGTATGGGTAATAACGGAATTCTACAGCCATTCATTGGTGGGTTTCCCAGTGGAATGGGGTGGTTTCAATGGGAATTCCCATTGACAGCAGCGGGAACAGAGAATCCCTGATGGGACCATCAATTCACGAGACACGTGCTTTAGATATGAACAGTGGTTTTAATCTACTTGCTACAGAGCCAGCCTGTTACCCGTTGAACTCTCGATGAACTGCAGGCTGGCTCTGGACACGGTTATTTATACAGCAGTCAAGGGGGAGGAGTCGTGGGCGGAGCCAAGGGTGGAGCCCTGTACAAACTCCTGAGCATTCCCAGAGCTACTCCCCCTAGTGGTCAGAAAATGCTACTGCGCTTACAATGGTATTGGTAAATACAGTGCAAATTACTATGTTACATTCACCACATTCACCCCCTGCAAAAAAACCAAGTCCGGCGGGGGTGGTGGTCTACATAGTAACTCTGTCCGGTGGTTGAACTGTCCGCTGTGATCTGCGGAGCACCGGGGTTGCAGCCTCTTGCGGTGGCTGGATGGGGGTTGTGTACTGGGGTACGATGGCAGACTCCAGGGAGGGTTGTGTCCGAGCTTCATACTCTTCTGGTTCGACCGGGGACTGGGGGCGCTGGGGGCTGGCCGGCGCGGGTACACGGAACTGGTGGAGCGAGCTCGTGGGCTCGGGAGCGCAAGGGGGCAGCAGCATGGGGTGCAGGGTGAGGGGTCCTTCTGTGGGGGTAGAGGGGGCGCTGGATCCGGCGGGTGCCAGATCTCGGAGGGATACTGTGTCCTGACGGCCGCCAGGGAACTCGACGAAGGCGTACTGGGGGTTGGAGCAGGCGCACCTTCTCAACAAGGGGGTCGATTTTGTGTGCCCTGTTTCCTCAGGAGTACCGGGCTCGGTGTCCTCAGCCATGCCGGAAGTGAGACCCCTGTGGTAGTGCCCCTGGAAAAAATTAAGAGCCTCTCGTGAGGGGCCTGATTGGTCGCTATGCATAAGAGGGACCTAATAGCGTGGAGCGTGTCTGGGAGGACTTCCTGCCACTGGGAGACTTGGAGATTTTTAGACCGTAGGTCCAGCAGGACGGCCTTCCAGACCGTCGCGTTCTCCCTCTCCATCTGCCCGTTTCCCCTGGGGTTGTAGCTGGTAGTCCTGCTCGAGGCAATGCCCTTGTCGAGCAGGTACTGACGCAGCTCATCGCTCATGAAGGACGAACCCCGGTCGCTGTGTACGTAGCTGGGGAAACCAAACAGGGTGAAGATACTATGCAGGGCCCTAATGACTGTGTGGGAGGTCATGTCGGGGCACGGGATAGCAAATGGGAAATGGGAGAACTCATCTACGACGTTTAGAAAGTAAACGTTCTTGTTAGTTGAGGGGAGTGGCCCTTTGAAATCAATCACGAGGCATTCAAAGGGCCTAGAAGCCTTGACCAGGTGGGCGATTCTGGTCTATAGAAATGCGGTTTGCATTCCGCACAGATCGGGCAGTCCCTGGTGACCGCTTTTACCTCCTCGTTGGAGAAAGGCAGGCTTCGGGCTCTGATGTAGTGGGCGAGCCGGGTGGCAGAGGTCGTTGTGGATGACTTTCAGTCTGTCAATCTGCGCGCTGGCGCATGTCCCGCGGGATAGGGCATCCGGAGGCTCGTTGAGCTTCCCGGGTCGATACTTAATATCATAGCTGTAGGTGGAGAGTTCGATCCTCCACCGAAGAATTTTATCATTTTTTATTTTGCCCCTTTGCGAGTTATCAAACATAAAGGCGACCGATCTTTGGTCGGTGATGAGGGTGAACCTCCTACCTGCGAGGTAGTGCCTCCAGTAACGAATAGCCTCCACAATGGCTTGTGCTTCTTTCTCGACTGAGGAGTGTCGGAGTTCTGAAGCGGAGAGGGTACAGGAGAAAAATGCGACTGGTCTCCCTGCCTGATTAAGTATGGCTGCTAGAGCGACCTCTGAGGCATCGCTCTCTACCTGAAATGGAGTGGATTCATCCACCACCCGCATGGCTGCTTTGGCGATGTCCTCCTTGCTGCAGTTGAAGGCCTGGAGTGCCTCAGCTGACAGGGGAAATCGTGTGGCCCTAAAGAGTGGGCGGGCTTTGTCCGCATATTGAGGGACCCACTGGGCGTAGTAGGAGAAGAAACCTAAGCACCGTTTGAGGGCCTTGGGACAATGAGGGAGGGGGAGTTCTAAGAGGGGGCGCATACGGTCCGGGTCTGGGCCCAGGACTCCGTTTTTCACGACGTAGCCGAGGATGGCCAGTCTGTTTGTGCGGAAAATGCATTTCTCTTTGTTGTAGGTGATGTTTAATTTCTGTGTTGTCTGGAAAAAACGGTGGAGGTTGGCGTCGTGGTCCTGCTGGTCATAGCCGCAGATGGTGACATTGTCCAAGTACGGAAACGTGGCCCGCAGCCCGTACTGGTCCACCATTCGGTCCATTGCTCGTTGGAACACCAAGACCTCATTAGTGACGCCGAAGGGGACCCGAAGGAAATGGAAGAGGCGGCCATCGGCCTCGAACGCCGTGTAGTGGCAGTCCTCCGGGCGGATTGGGAGCTGATGGTATGCAGACTTCAGATCCACCGTGGAAAAGAACCGATACTGGGCGATCTGATTTTCCATGTCTGCAATCCTGGGGAGGGGGATACGCGTCGAGGAGCGTAAATCTATTTATGGTCTGACTATAGTCGACAACCATGCGGAATTTTTCCCCGGTCTTAACGACCAACACCTGAGCTCTCCAAGGACTATTGCTGGCCTCTATAATCCCCTCACTGAGAAGCCTTCGGACCTCTGATCTGATAAATACCCTATCCTGCAGGCTATACCGCCTGCTATGAGTGGCTACAGGTTTACAGTCCTTTGTGAGATTGGCGAAGAGAGGAGGGGGGAGGTTCACAGTGTAGCGAGGCTGCAGATAGTGAGTGGGGGCAGGGGCCCGCTGAAGCTGAGTGTGAGGCTCTTAAGGTTACACTGAAAATCTAGGCCTAATAAGAGTGGCGCGCAGAAGTCGAGCAAAACGTAAAGTTGAAACTTTGAGTAGCTAGCACCTCGGATTGTGAGTGTCGCGGCGGTGCGCCCCTGGATCTGTACAGAATGGGAGCCTGAAGCGAGTGAGATAGTTTGCTGCACGGGGAAAACGGGGAGCGAACAGCGTCTTACCAGGTCAGGGTGTATGAAGCTCTCAGTGCTCCCGGAGTCGTAAAGGCATGGCATGTTGTACCCGTTGATTTGGACCTCTGCTTTCAAATTTCGCAAATGCTTCGGGCGTGATTGATCCAGGATGACTGCGCCGAGTTGCGGGCCGCGTGACGAGCGCCCGGGGAGGTCGTACTCTTCCGATGAGTTGTCCGAGCAGGAGATGCAGGTCGTGCCCGTGGATCGCACGTGGCGGGCGGCGAGGAAGATGGCATCCAAGATGGCGTCCCCCATGGGTCGCACGTGGCCGGCCGCATGGTGGAGGTTTGCCAAGATGGCGGCCACCATGGATCGCACGTGGCAGGAGGGGGCGGGGTCGGGGCATAGGCCGCAGCGTTTCGGGCCCCACGGGCCTGCGGGCGTGGGGAGCGATTACTTTGTGCCGCTGGGGAGTTGGAAGCTGGGGCCCTTTTTGCGAGGCACACTCTCGCGTAGTGGCCTTTCCGCCCGCAGCTGCTGCAGGTCGCGTTGCGGGCCGGGCAGTGCTGCCGCGGGTGCTGATGCTGGCCGCTGAAATGGCAGGCTGGAGCAGCATAGTGGCTGGCCGGGGCAGCATAGTGGCTGGCTGGGACAGCATGGTGGCTGTGCGGCCGCGTAGCACAGGCCTGGGGGAGTCGCTGGTCGGGGGCCCATGGTTGGGTCGCGGGGTCCGCGGGGAACGAGGTGAGGCTGCGGAAGGAGACCTCCATCGTGGTAGCAATTTCCGCAGTTGTTTCTAAGTCTTGGGCCCCCTTTTCCAGCAGTCGTTGCCGCACATAATTAGACCTGAGGCCCGCTACAAAAACATCGCGTACAGCAAGTTCTCTGTGTTCAGCCGCGGTAACCGCTTGATAGTTACAGTCATTAGATAGATTATTGAGCTCTATTAAAAATTCGGCGAGTGATTCTGTAGGCCGCTGGCGGCGAGTCGTGAACACATGGACCTTACATACATCTTATCGAGTATCGCTAGCACTGCAATATATGAACCGGCCGAGTTTAGTTGCGTAGAGATTCTGTGGCTCACCCTCGCGTGCAGTAGACTTAACTTCTGTTCCTCTGTTGTTTCGGCTGTGCTCACTTCTGCCAGGTAGGCCTTAAAACACCGCAGCCAGTGGGAGAAGATTTATTTTGCCCCTGCATCCCGTGGGTCGAGTTCCAGGCGTCCAGGCTCGAGGGCTGATTCCATGATTGATCCTGACTGTTCTTAAGTAGATTAAATTGATGGAACCATCAATTCACGAGACACGTGCTTTAAGATATGAACAGTGGTTTTAATCTACTTACTACAGAGCCAGCCTGTTACCCGTTGAACTCTCGTTGAACTGCAGGCTGGCTCTGGACACGGTTATTTATACAGCAGTTAAGGGGGAGGAGTTGTGGGCGGAGCAAAGGGTGGAGCCCTGTACAAACTCCTGAGCATCCAAGAGCTACTCTCCCTAGTGGTCGGATAACGCTACTGCGCTTACAATGGTATTGGTAAATACAGTGTGAATTACTACGTTTCATTCACCACAATCCCGCCGCCAGTGAATGGCGTTCTGCCTCCCGTTGCCGAGAAACATGCAGCTGGGGGGCCAGAGAATCCAGCCCCTGTTCTCACTATTCCCTGTGCCAGCAATGCTCAGCAAAGTTCTTCTTCGTCTCCTTCCAAATTCAGAGTCACAGCCTAACTCACTATTTCACCTCTAGCTATGCTGTAATATTTTTGCAAAAGGGTGTCCCTGGAGGGACTAGAGAAGCTGGGGTTGTTCACTAACAGCAGAGATATAAGAAGAGCTTTAATGCAATGGTTATCAAGGAGTTTTAAACATGGGCAACTGCCCAGGGCATCACGGTCAGAGTTAACAAGTGAGCAGCAGCCGGAAGTGTATTCTGCTCTCACTACGCTTCTTATATCCCCAGACTCCTCGAGTGCATTTTCCTTGCACCTGGTCTGCCTCAGATTACCGAACTGTCCAGGCTGCTGCTGGCTATGGGCTCCTGCTTTCCCTACTTACTCCTGCTTTCTCCACTTGCTCCTGTTCTCCCAACTTACTCCTGCTCTCCCGACTTGTTCCGGCTCTCTCTACTTGTTCCGGCTCTCTCTACTTGCTCCTGCTCTCTCTACTTGCTCCTGCTCTCTCTACTTGCTCCTGCTCTCTCTACTTGCTGCTGCTCTCTCTACTTGCTGCTGCTCTCTCCACTTGCTCCTGCTCTCTCTACTTGCTCTTGCTCTCCCAATTTTCTCTTGCTCTCTCTACTTGTTCCTGCTCTCTCCACTGGCTCCCGATCTCGCTGGGCTCCAGTTTTTTCTGTGCTCCCACTTTCCCCCTGCTCCTACACGCCCCACCATTGTGCTGACCCTGGTCTCCTGCTTTCTCCATGTTTTGCTTAAATGTTCTCACCATGGTTTGCTCTCTCATCGCACTCTGCCCCCCCACCACTCCCCGCCTCCCCACTCCTCTATAATTACATGCATTGCTTCATCTTCTGCTCACTTTGGCTGTTGTTCTCTCCATGCAAATGCAAAATATTGCAGATGATTGAAAACTGAAAAATAAACAGAAAATGCTGGAAATACTCAACATTTTGGACTGTGGAGAGAGAAAGAGTTTCAAAGTAAGAACCTTTCCCAGTTCTGAAGAAAGGTTATTGACCTGAAATGATAACTCTGTTTCTCTTTCCAACATTTCCTGCTCTCTCCATGCACCTGCCAAGGTTAGATAGAATCTGCAAAGAGACACAACCATCTTACTGATATCTTGAAGTAGACGATTTCTTAAAGAATTATTAAGGTACATTTTACATTCAGCGTTTCATATTATGGGGATTATATAGTGATATGATTGAGATGCGAGAGATTGTACTAATCCATTGAAAAGTGGCCCTTCAAGCAAAAAGTTTTGAGAACCAGTGATTTAATCGCGGTGCTCAAAACCATGAAGAGGTTTGATAGCGAAATGAGGCGAAAGTGTTTCTCATGGATGTTGTATCAGTAAGCAGATGCCACAGATTGAAGGTAATTGGAAAAAGATGGGAAGAATTTTGTTTGGTTATTAACAAAGAGTCTCATTCCGATTCTTTTTTTAAATAAATTTAGAGTACCCAATTCATTTTTTCCAATTTTGGGGCAATTTAGCATGGCCAATCCACCTACCCTGCACATCTTTGGGTTTTGGGCGTGAAATCCACGCAAACACGGGGAGAATGTGTAAACTCCGCACGGACAGTGAGCCAGAGCCGGGCTGGAACTTGGGACCTCGGCGCATGAGGCAGCAGTGCTAACCACTGCGCTACCATGCTGCCCCGCGCTACGATCTTGAGTGCATTGCCTGAAAGGATGGTGTCAGCTTTCAAAACAAAATTAGATAAGGACTTGAAAGGGAAACATTTGCAGGGCTAGGCAAAAAGGCCAGCAGAGTGGGACTAATTGATTTGATCTTTGAAAGCCAATACAGGTACCACGGTGGTCCATGTGATGTCCTTCTGCAGAATATCATTCAATTTTCCAATCGGTCCTTCTCTTTTAGAAAATATTGTATTGAAGTATTTGTAATTTTCACAGTTTAACATATTGATATTTCTGAAAACCGCACGGTCCGACACACATAAAACCCCCTAGAAGAACAACAAACAGTAAACCACGTCCCCACTTCTCCCGCCCTGTCCCCAATTACCCGTACACTAAGTTCCATGTCCTTATCTAACATCGGCATACCCACTGTTTCCCCCCCGCGCCCCCGCGCGCCCCCCCCCCCCCCCCACCCCACTGCTGACTTTCAATTTTTCTTGAAGAAATCGATGAATGGCTGCCAACTCTGGACGAATCCCTGTAATAAACCTCTCAGAGCAAGTTTGATTTTCTCCAGGCTGAGAAACCCTACCATATCACTGACCCACACTCCTGACTTTGGGGGTCCCTCCATCCCAGCAAGATCGTCTCCGGGCCACCAGGGAGCAGAAGGCCAGGATATCGACCTCCCTCCCCCGCTTCGCCCCCGGATCCTCCGACACCCCAAGTATTGCCAGTTCTGGACTCGGAGTTACCCTACCTTCCAGGACTTCTGACATAACATCCTCGAATCCCTGCCAGAATTCCCTCAGTTTCGGACATGCCCAAAACATGTGTACATGGTTGGCTGAGCTACTTCCACACCGCCCACATCTGTCCTCCACCTCCTCGCCGAACCGGCTCATCTGGGCTAATCGGTCCTTCTCTAATATCTTCTGTAGATGTACCTCCAAAGCAATTTCTTGGAATGGTAGGTAATATTTTACTTCCACGCTTAGGCCACTTTTCATATTTGTCTTGAGAGTGACCTGCAGCTCTTTAGGAGCACCAGTACCAGTTTTAGCACATCTCTGATCCCTGTATTCCCTCAGTGTGCATCAGACGTGCTAATAATGTTTTTAAATGAGTTGATGGTGCACAATTAGCTAAGTGAAGCCTGGGTGCAGGGATTGCCATACAAGAAGCAGTGGTGTGTAGCACGGTGCATGCAAAGACCCTCTGTAATATCCCACACAGGGCCTACGGGGTGGGATTGCTTGTCTTCTCCGAGGACGAACTCCCCGCTAGGGGTGGGGAATCTCAATTACCCAGTGTGTTTAAGGTTGGCCAATAAGACACCAGCCAAGCAGGAAACCGGTAGGGGTCTACCAGGAAATGTATCTATATCGATTGTAAATAAAACTTTGTTCTTAGTTTACACGGTGTGGACTCCCCATGTCCTTATTAAACTGGCGACAAGGAGAAACTAGTTTGCTGTCGACACTGTGACCTAATCAGCTGGTCCACCTGCCCGATTTTCTGGACCCATGTTTGGATTTCATTGATTCACCATGCCTCTGTTTGGGCGGTTAGATATATTTGACGCCGGTGTTGAGGACTGGAACCAATACGCTGAACAAATGCATTATTTCTTCCAGGCCAACAATATAATTGAGTATCAGTGCCAGACGGTCATACTGATGATGGCCTGTGGCCCGCATACATTCGGGGTGATTCGGAGTGCATGTACACTCAACCACCTCGTGATACTTGTGGAGCAATATCTTTTTTTTTTTTTAAATTTAGATTACCCAATTATTTTTTCCAATTAAGGGGCAATTTAGCGTGGCCAATCCACCTACTCTGCACATTTTTGGGTTGTGGGGGCGAAACCCACGCAGACACGGGGAGAATGTGCTAACTCCACACGGACAGTGACCCAGAGCCGGGATCGAACCTGGGACCTCAGCGCCGTGAGGCGGTTGTGCTAACCACTAGGCCACCGTGCTGCCCCGTGGAGCAATATCTTAACTGTTGATGATTGTTCAAAGATATTGGTTTAATATGGCAGAGAGGTCCAACGTTGAGTCCGTCACCAAGTTTGTGTCTTGTCTACAGAAGACAGCCGAGTTCTGTGAGTATGGAACTGTTTTGTTCGAGCGCTTGGCTGTGGTATCAATAAAATGGAAACATATTTAAACTTTTGGGTGAAATCTCCCTAACTTTTCAGCAGGCGCGGCAGATCTTCCTGTCCCAAAAAAGCATGAAACGCGGCATCCAAGTGATACAAAGGATGGAAGTGAACGCTTTGATGCTTCACCCCTAACGTAGTATCCCCATCTCCCAAACCAAATGCCGCTGCAACTCTGGCCTCTGGGCAAAGAGCTGGCCGCCGAGAAGTGCGACGTCCCCGGACTTGGTTGAAGGCAGTTCGCCCCGTGTGCTACATGTGGGCGCCAATCTAGGTGTACCCGCTGGCAACAGTGAAGGCCAGCCAGCGCTCCACGCACCCCGGTCAAGGTAGGTGTCAGCACTAAGTCCAGGGTTTCAATCAGAAGAGGCCAAGGATGAGGCTGAGATGCAGCTAAATGGATTTTCAGCGCCCTGTGTGATCCCATTTGCTTTCTGATACAGGTGAATGGTCATATGCTCCAAATGGAACTGAATACGGGTGCGGCCATTTCTACCGTGGCGCAGATCACTTTTGATCTTAGTTTTTAAATAAATTTGCAGTATGCAATTAATTTTTTCCAATTAAGGTGCAATTTAGCGTGGCCAATCCGCCTAGCCTGCACATCTTTGGGTCGTAGGGGCGAAACTCATGCAAACACGGGAGAATATGCAAACTCCACATGGACAGTGACCCAGAGCCGGGATCGAACCTGGGACCTCAGCACCATGAGGCAGCAGGGCTAACCACTGTGCCCACTTTTGATCTTATTAAACGAGGAGTGCATGCTTTCTCTTTGGCAGACACGGAGGCTCATTTTGCCACTTATACAGGGGAAAAACTGAACATCATGGAGTGCACCCTCACTCTGGTGGTTTTAAGGTGCCAATCTGTGCGCCTTTGCCCCATTGTTGTCACGGAGATGGCCCTAGCCTATTGGACTGTGATTGACTACACCAGCTGCTCATGGATTGGCAGAATATCCTCAAAGTGGAGTCTGGTGGTTGGTGTATGGTATTGAGCAAATTCCTGGAGGTTTCCTGCCTGGTTTAGGTACCATTAAAGGTCTGTGGCAAAAATCCAGGTGGACCCAGGCGCTGCCCCGATATTTTCGTGCCCACGCAGTTCCCTACGTTAGAGTGGAGAAGGTTGAAACTGAACATCGGCGTTTGGAAAGCTGGGCATTATTCGACCGGAATGCTTTGCTGATTGGGCAGTGCTGGAGGTTCCGGTCATGAAGCCGGAGAAGGCAATCCACCTTTACGGAGACTATAAGTTGATGGTGAACACGGCTTCATGATTAGATTTCAAGAATAGACCGTTACCCATTAACGCACATCGAGGATTTGTTTGCAACATTGGCCGGTGGCTGTACATTCAAAAAATTGGACATGAGCAACGTTTATCTACAGCTGGAGCTCAATGAATTCTCATGGAAGTACGTCATGATTAATGCGCACAAGAGACTTTATGAGTACACCCAGCTTCCGTTACGAGTCTACTTGATCTGCGAATTCTTCCAGCGCGTCATGGAGAACATCCTGCGTGGATTGCCACACGTTGCAGTCTACTCAGACAAAGTGTTGGTCACAGGGGCCACGGAACAAAAACATCTGCAGAACCTCGAGGTGTTGTTGAATTGGTTTTCAGAATATGGGGGTCTGCCTGCGCCACGCGAAGTGTGTGTTCCACACAAAAGACGTGTGTGTTTGGGATATCGAGTGGGCTGAGATGGCCTGCACCCGGATGCCAAGAATGTACTTCCAATCAAAATGGTCTCCGCTCCGCAAGGTGCCACAGAGCTTGACTCTTTTCTTGGCCCAGTAAATTACTATGGGCGAGTTATTCCGTATTTGGTTACTTTCCTCGCTCCCTCTACTTGCTTTTGGAGAAGCACCAGCCTTGAGCTTGGGGCAAGGTCTAGGATACGGCATTATCAAGGTGAAATGGCGGTTGTCTTCTTCAAGGGTGTTGACACAAGTTGACTCCTCTAAACTTTGTACGTCACGTTGATCCTTCACCATATGGCATTGGGACAGTTTTGTCCCAGCGAATCGATGACGGTCATGGCCGTCCAATCGCTATTGCCTCTCGGATGCTGGCTACGCCGAGAGAAAATATACCCAGATCGAAAAAGTAGGTCTGGCACTCGTATTCGATGTAAAGCGATTTCATCAATACGTCAATGGCTACCACTTTTTAAAAAAATGTTTTCATTGGCTTTTTGTTATTTTACATCAGTGTACATGGAGCACACTGTGAAGAGATGGTCATACGGTCACAGATATGACATAACTATAGTCCAACAATAATCTACTGAACATATTTACAAGTTTCTATTGGGGGGGGATCCCCCCCCCCCCCCCCCCCCCAAACAGGGTGTGGTCATGTGTATATATCTTTGTTCTGCCCTGGAACCTTTTGATAATGCTTTTGGGTCCTTCCTTTGCGGCTGTGATTTCGACCTTCCGCTGCCTGCCTTGTTGGTTTCTGCTCCCCTTGCCCCACTCTTCCCCTCCCTCCTTCCCTTTCCTTTGTGGCCCATCTGTGGATCCCCCTCCACGCCCCCCCCCCCCACCCCACCCCCGCCCTATTGGTGAACAGGTCCTGGAACAAGTGAATGGCTTCCATGTCCTATTCCATGGATGGGAAATTTGACTTTCCTCAGTTCGGGAAATTCTGACAGGGTGTACAGCCAGCCTGCAGCTTTGGGTAGTGTTGCTGATCGCCAGCCGAGCAGGATTCTTTGGCCGATTGGGAAGGTAAAGGTTAGGCCATGGACGGGGTGACTGCTCTTGTGAATTTCATGGAGTCCTTGCCTGTCACTGCCTCATGTGTTTGTGACAGGATGCCAACCGCGCTGTACTTGCCAAGGTGTGTCATCTGGTGCTATACGGTGGGCAGCATCGGTAGCCATCAGAGGAGTTGAAGGCTTTCTCCTCAAAATTGTCAGAGGTGACCGTGGAGGACGGCATCCTCCTGTCGGGAACTAGGGTTGTTTTCCCGATGAAGGGGCAGGCTGCGTGCTGAAGGACCTTCACAATGGAAGTGTCCAAAATGAAGATGCTGGTGAGAAGCTACGTCTGGTGCCTGGGTTTGGACACAGATATCAAGACGGTGGCCCAGCAGAGCTCCATCTGTCAAGAGAACCAGAACCCCCCTGTGGCGGCACCCCTACAGCCTTGGGAGTGGCTGGGGTGACGTAGGGCCCGTGTGCACACCGATTTCGCCAGTCCCTCCTTACGTTCAATGTTTCTCATCCTGGTGGACGGCCACTCAAGATGGCTGGAGGTCCACAAGGTGGCGACAATCACCTCCCAGGCGATCATCGAGCGATTGCACATTTTTTTTTCTGCCCACAGAATCCCAGAGGTACTTGTGACAGATAACGGGGCCTCTCTCATGAGTGAAGAGTTTGCTGCTTTTGAGAAGAGCAACGGAATTCACCCAGTCCGCACTGCTCCATATCATCTGGCATCGAATGGTTTGGCAGAGGAGGGCCAGGTAGACGGTTAAACGGGGGGCTCAAGAAACAAATCCGGCTTGATGGACACAAGACTGGCAAGATTTTTATTCCTGTACAGGAGCACGCCACATGCAGTAACTTGTGTACGCCCTGTTGAGACGTTAATGGGTCATAGACTTCATATATGACTGAATCTGATTCTACTGGACATTGGCGCAAAGGTTCGTTGTAACAAAGATTTGCAAGGGCATTGCCCAGCTCGATGTCGACCTCTTCGCCGCTTCATACCTGACGACAAGGTGCTCACTGGCTCTCTGGGATTGTTGCCTGTAAAATGGGACCAGTCTCTTACCAAGTTCGGGTCTGGGGGCAACTAATGAAGTGATACACGCAACACATTAGCTCACGGCAGTTGCTCCCTCATGAAGTGCCTTGGAAGAAGCCTGCCCTGGATTCTCTGACTCCTTTGCTGAACTAGCTTGCTGTGACATCTTCAGTCTCTCTCGATACTGACATACCCGACATTGTGTCGTCCGACTCCATGATGGAGATGCAGACCTCGGCGATCTCAGGTGCTGACTCTGTAATTCAGCCACTTCCTGACATTTGTCAGGCACATTGTTCCTGCCGCAGACAGGTGTTCACCGGCACGGTAAAGGCATACTGATCCGCGCATCAGCTCCATGAGGACTTACTGAAGCCAAAGAGACTCTGATGTCCTCCATCTGCTGCTCCTCCGTCTCATCACTTTTCGAGGGATTCTTCAGACGTTGTGGAATAGGAATGTAATATTCCACACGGGATCTATGGGGTGGGAATGCTTGTGTTCTCCATTCTCCTTGCGGAGTACGAGCTCCCCCGCTAGGGGTGGGGTTCAATTCCCCAGTATATATAATGTCAGCCAGTAAGGCACCAACCAAGAAGGACCTCAGGAGGGATCTACTGGGAAGTGTATAGAAATCATTTGTAAATAAAACTTTGTTCTAATTTTTCTCGGTGTGGACTTCCCGTGTCCTTATTAATGGCACCAATTTTATTTAAATCAATGCATTTGCACTTTTCCATGAAGCCCAATGTTACCATTTAATCGAATTTATATTCCTGTAACATTTTAAATGTTTCAAACATCAAACAGCATGAGATAGTTTGACGTGGTATCACTGCACCATGAAATATGACCTGATAGTTTTAATCTGTAAATGTTTTCAAAGACGTTTTAGACCCATTTATGATCAATTTGTACCACTTTTATCACTGACAAGCTGGAAAAGATAGTAAAAGTAGTCATTTATTAGACTGTCTATTTAATTTATTTTCTTCTCTTGGAAAATTTTAACGAAGTAACTGACAATCAGGCTCTTAATATTTCCATCAAAGGTCTTTAAGGAGCCCAGCCAGAGATGAGTAATTTTTAATTCTATTTTAACTTCTTTAATATTTCATCATAAATGCTTTGAGTGCTTGTTAGTCACATAATTAATCTTGATTTGAAACCTTTGGGCTTTGTACTTCTACGTCATAGGCTGGGAAATGTCTTGGTACTGCCTCACTCCCTCTCCATGACTTGGAAATCCACCTCAGGCCACAAATGGGGCTTCTGCCCTTTTTCTGGCTCTACGTGTGGGACAGAGTTTCACATTTCTACCACCCTTCCATGTGAAGAAATGTTCCCCCACATCCCCCCTGAATGGCCTGGCTTTGTTTTAAAGGTATGTCCCTTGTCCTAGAATCTCCTGCAAGCAGAAAAAGCTTTTCCCCGTCAACTCCGCCAAAATTCCTAAAACCCTGAAAACCACACACATTCCTTTAATTTTCCAGGAAATCCAAACCTAGATTAAGTCATCTTTCCTTGTATTTATATAATCATAGATCCCTACAGTGCAGAAGGAGGCCATTTTGGCACATCGGGTTTGCACCGACGCTTCGAAAGAGCACCGTACCCTGGGCCCAATCCTTCGCTCTAACCCTGTAACCCCACCCAACCTTTTGGACACTAAGGGGCAAGTTATCATGGCCAATCCACCTAACCTGCACATCTTTGGACTGTGGGAGGAAACCAGAGCACCCAAGGAAACCCACGCAAACACTGGGAGAACGTGCAGACTCAGCACACAGAGTGACCCAAGGTCAGAATTGAACTGGGGTCCCTGGAGCTGTGAGGCAGCAGTGCTATCCACTGTGCCAATGTGCCTGACCCTATTTGAGCTCTGGGGTTATTCTGGTGACTCAGCCTCTAACGTTACTGAGATTGAATGAAGCATTACTGGCTGGGACAGCCAACTTACTCCAATAATATTTTGTTGGGATATCTCCCATTTACTGGCATCAATTTTATTAGTAATTCATAAACCGGTCAAATGGGACACAATATAAGTTAGATTTCTGCAAGTACTTAGGTGGGGAGATGTTTAATTCCTGATACATTTAAAAAAAATAACTATGAGCAATAAATAGTGAGATAAATTACAAAGAACATTTAAAAAAATATATTTTGCTTCTATTCATTTAAACTAGGGTGTCAAATTCTACCTGGCCCATAGTAAGTTTCCTCCAGAGTGCCACTCCCTTGCAGACTTTTGACTGCAAATTGAGTACCACTCCATAACATCAGCACCCTACCCGTCGGCACGGTAATGCAGTTTCCCACACCTCCACAGTCCCTATCCCAACCCCCACTTCCACCCTGGCACTCAGGGGTGACTGATATTAGAACTGTGGCAGCGGCTGCTGGGGGAGGGTGGGGGGTGAAAGCAGCAGATTGGGACTTGAGGAAAAGGGGAGCAGGAGACAGGGACAGAGAGGGGGCTATCATTAAATTGGGACTCCGAGGTGGTGTAGGGCGGGAGATTGGGAGGGGAGATAGAGGACAATGGCATTGGGACTGGAGGTTGGTGGTCGAGGGATTCTGACTGGGTATGGGTCTCAGGGGAAAAAGGGGGAAGGTTTTAAGGAAGTTGGTTGATGGAGGGGGGTGGGGGGGAGTTGGGGGTTGAGGGGGTGGCATAGGGGAAAACAACGGGTTGAGGGATTGGAGACTGGGAAATGGAATGGTGGTTGTGTGGGTGCGGTGGACAGCAGTTCCTGCAGAGTCAGGAGCAGCAGCAATGGTGTGTGTGGGAGAGGTGACAGGAGGGAAACGTGCAGTAAAGATGTGACTGAAGCCTCGGCAAGTTATTCCAGATTGCTTCCACTGATGGGTGAATTTGTAGGCCAGGCTGCAAGGGGGCAAGAGACTGAGGATACTCTCTCAAGAGTCGCAGTTCCTGAATTTACACCGGAAGCTTCAATACATGCAAGAGTAAGATATCGGAGAGCCGAGTACAGGCTGAGTACACTCCTCCTGCATCATGCTTCAAAGAAGGTGAAGTAAAGAAAATAAAATCGCTGTTGTTTCTTAGTTTAGTTCACTGAGGTGCTCAAAATAAATAGTTGAGAGCTTGCACTGCCCATGCTCTGCCCAGTTTTTCATGCATTTACCAGAAGCATCCTGGGACAGGCCCAGGAACCATTTTTGTTGATTTAATTTTAGCCAACTCTGATTTCAAGCAACCGTCAGATATACTTAAAACCACTGATGACCTATGTGTTTTTGTGCAAATGAAATTTAATCTCTGTGGTATTCTCTGTTTTGCTTCACCTGGATGACTTGGATGCGTAGTGTTGAACAAAGAACACCAAGCTTTGTTAACGAACAAAACTAATTTATTAACATTACTAAATGAGATTCGTAGGTATTCCTAAAGTACAAGGTTTCTATATTAAACTACGCTATCTCTAAATACAGAACTCTCAAAAACACAACTGCTCTCTCATGCCTCACCATCTTCTCCTACCCAGAATCCCAGAAGTCATATGAGATATAGAAACATATACATATATATATGGCTGTTCTGTGGCTCCCTCTAGTGATAAGAAGCATTATCATTAACTTGTTAACTCTTTACATTCCAGTCAATATCCATATCATGACAATCTCCAGTCATGCAGAGTAAATGCAGGATCTCCCACCCAGAAAGTGATATACGTTGCACCAGTTTTAAACCCCAAAAAAACAGGCAACCTCCTCTTAGTTTCTATCACAATGGGGAATTTTAACATGGAGCCAGACGCATGTGGATTTAGGTGTGGGTAAGAGGTCATAGTGGCTGAAAATGTGAGTGGGTCAGGAAGCTGGCTATAGCATACCAGCCCCGCCTGTTGCATGGGCACATCAGACTGGTTGTGTCTAAGCCTCTCCGGAGAGATGGGTTAGCAATTTAAATGTTGCGATCACTCAATCGCAATGATGTTTCAACTCAGTTTCACATTTAGCTGTGTAACCATGAGCTTCCCCGGCTCCCCAAAAGTTGCTTTTAAACCAAGCTGGAGACACAACTAGAATTGACAGAGCTCGAAAGCCATGCAAATAGACCAATATGTGTTCAGTGATCACGGTTGCTTTCTTACCCACGAGCGGGAAGGCGTATTTTCAAAGAATATTTGCTGAGAGTTTACATTCTACACTTTAGACGTTTTATCAATCAGATCAGTATATGTGGCACTTTGGCTGTCTTCACTTGGACTTCAGGTAAAGAGTAATATGGCCATCAGCAGCGACTGTTGGCAGACATGTAGCCAGTGTCAGGAAACACAGGTAGGTTTAAGCGATCTATATTTGTATTGTTTATTATTCAAAATAAGGTATAGATTTATGTGGGTTTCCAGTTCGATTCTCGCTCTGCCTAGTGGTGCATTAAGGCAGACTTTCATCTGTTTCCGTAGCTGGTAATTCCCGGAACAGGTCGCTAGTCTGTCAGCAGGGGCTTATAGCCGGGGCTTATACCAAACCACACCAAGCATGGGCTGACCAGGAGTCTCTCCCGCTCTTACCACCAGCCATTGGCACGTTGGAAGGATTTACAGGCCAACACTCAGTCTGTTTGACCGTGCTCCTTCCTTAGTCATCAAGCCCTGGCTGGGACCCAAACCCAGAGCTCTTGCCTCAGAGGCAGGAACGCTACCCACAGCGCCACAAGACCTCTAAATTGGGTTTAATTTAGAGTTGCGTGTAGGAAAGGGTACAAGTCTCGTTAGATTCATATTAAACAAGAGCAGCACGATGGCACAGTGATTAGCACTGCTGCCTATGGCGTTGAGGCCCCGGGTTCGATCCCAGCCCCGGGTCACAGTCTGTGCGGAGTTTGCACATTCTCCCCGTGTCTGCGTGGGTTTCACTCCCACAACCCAAAGATGTGCAAGTTAGGTGGATTGGCCACGCTAAGTTGCTCGTGGCTGGCTGGCGAGATGGAGAATCCCAGGGGCGTGCCCGGGAGAGAATCCCACCCATTAGCGTTAGAGTTTGGAATCATGCGTCTTCATAACTATCTATTTCACAAAAGATTTGTGGTAGAGATTGACCGCAAGCGACTGGAGATGATTTGACAAAAGCCATTGAACTGCCAAGATTGCAACATATCTTGATAAAGATTTAAAGTTACAATTGTGAAATTAGGTACAAGTGAAGTGACTTGATGGTCACATCAGATACACTTTGCCGATTGCCTAACTCAGCGACAACAAAAGATGTATCTTTTGATTCTCATTGCCATCGAACTTGAATATGTTTTCCAAATTGACCTGGTAGACTTGGTGCATCACAAACGCTGGCCAGACCAGCTACTCAGAGATCAGGGCGCCATATTGAAAGGGTGCCCCATCTCAAAGTGAGGTTGAGGGTCCCGGTAACCCTGCCCAAACTCATCCATCACTGTTGGTAATGGGGCATCGCCCCGCCCCCCCCCCCTTAAGTGAACATATCCCATCTTTCAGGGCCCCCCTTCACACTCCCAACCTTCATGACACCCTTTCATACCCTCCTTTCATTCTCCCACCATTAAATCACCCCCTTCACCTTCCCTTTCACAGGCATGCCCCCCCTCAGGCCTTGCCCCTTGGCAGTACCGATCTGGTTCCCTAGCACTGCCATGGTGCTAGGTAGGCACTGCCAGAGTGAGCAGATGTCAGGGGTACTACCAGGACACTGTCCTGCCCTGTCCGCGACCACCCGGAAACTCCAAGAGTAGCCGTCCCGCCTGGTCTGCGCTTGTGCAGACCAGTACTAATAGGCACCCGGGTGGGACCTCACAGGTGTGGCCGGTGGCTCTCAGGAGCCGGGAGACTGCAGCCTTAGTCCAACCATGCATATTTAAATGAGCCTATCTGATCATCTGGATCCTGCCCAGTGAGGGTGTGATCCAGATCGCGCCAGGCGCCGCAGGTCAGGTGACTCACTCGTGGCTCGGCACCTGGCACAACGCCGGCTTTGGGCCTGCCCCGCGATGCACCCAATACAACGGGACTGACGCAGGACACAACGTGATGGAAAAATCACGCCCATTGTTAAGGCATGAACAGTGCCAATTTCTGTCTGTGTGGAGTTTGCACAGTCTATCCGTGTTTGCGTGGATCTCACCCCCACAACCCAAAGGTGTGCAGGTTAGGTGGATTGACCATGCTAAATTGCCCCTTAATTGGCAAAAGAAAGAATTGGGTACTCTAAATTTATTTTTTTAAATGAACAGTGCCGATTTACCTTAAAGTCTCAACATAACTTACTTTTGACACCAGGGGCTGGATTTTCCGACCCCCGGCCGGGTCGGAGAATCGCCGGGGCCGGCGTGAATCCCGCCCCCACCGGCAGCCAAATTCTCCGGCACCGGATATTCGGTGGGGGCGTGAATCGCCCCTCTCGGCCCCCCCCCCCCCCCCCCCCCCCCCCCCCGGGCGATTCTCCGGCCCACAATGGGCCAAAGTCCCGCTGCTGTTATGCCGCTCCCGCCAACGTGAATCAAACCACCTCCCTTACCCGTGGGATTGGCGGCGCGGGGGTCTCTGGGGTTTGGGGGGGACGGGGCGATCTGGCTCCGGGGGGTGCCCCCACGGTGGCCTGGCCCGCGATCGGGACCCACTGATCCGGGGGCACTCTTTTCCTTCCGCGTCAGACACCAGCCTCCGCGATGGCCGACACGAAGGTGACCCCCCCCCGCGCATGCGCGGGGATGACGTCAGCAGCCGCTGACGCTCCCACGCATGCGCGGGTTTCAGCTGGCTGGTGCCAAAGGCCTTTCTCACCGGCCGGCGGTGCACCAACCACTCCGGTGCGGGCCTAGCCCCTCAAGGTTAGGGCTTGGCCCCAAAAGGAGTGGAGGTTTCCGCACCATTGGGGCGGCCCGATGCCGGAGTGGTTCACACCACTCCATCCTGCCGGGACCCCCCGCCCCGCCGGGTAGGGGAGAATCCAGCCCCAGATCACTGATATCAAGGACTGTAATTATGAGGCTTCACACCAGGCTGAAGCTGAGCAACTCAGGTCCTCAAAATCACAGGCAAAGGTTTATTCCCCTGTTTGATTGATGGTGCTGCCAGTACAGATACCTTGGGAGCCTAGTTCAACTGGAGACAGGTCCAACTGATTCTAAAGATAAGTGTTGATCTCACTGGAAAAAGTAGCCTCAAACCATTTTGGTTGAGCTTGGCAGAGGGGCTCTGCATATGGACATCATTATTGTCAACTATAGTACACTAATAATAGTCTAATGCAGCACTCTAATGATAGACTGATGGTGTTTTTATCATACACTAACAGAATAAGAAACATCTACAAGATGAATTATACATTAATAGTCAACTAATGGCACTCTAATGGCACCGTATAATTGTACCATTAGTTCACTCAGAGCCCATATAGTCTCGTCAATGATCTCGGTGCAATTACTCAAGCAAAACTTTGAATGTGTAGCTATAGCAATTAGTAGAATCTGAGTTCCATGGGGTTTTAAACAAAGCGAAGTGACATGTAACATTCACGTTGCACATTTCCAGGAAATGGCCACCTTCAACAAGAGAGAATCTAACCATCTCCCCATGACATTCAATGGCAATATCATCATTGAATCGCTCACTATCAATGTCCTGGGGGTTGTGGGTGGGGGTTGTTACCATTGACCAATACCTGAACTGCAGTAGCTATATAGATACTATGGCTACAAGAGCAGGTCAGAAGCTGGGAATTTTCCACTGCATCACACACTACCTCACCCCTCAAAGCCTGTCCACAAGGCACAAGTTAGGAGTGTGACGGAATGTTTTGCAACTGCCTGGATGAGTGCAGCTCCAACAAAATTCAAGAAACGCAACACTGTCTATGAGATGCACTGCAGCAACTCACCAAGTCCCCTTCAACAGCATCTTCCAAACCCGGAAAGCACCTTCCAAACCCGCAACCAGGGACCCAAGTTCAATTCCAGCTTCGGGTGACTGTCTGTGGAGTTTGCACTTCTCTCTCCGTGTCTGCGTCGGTGTCCTCTGGGAGCTCTGCCTTCTCCCACAGTCCAAAGATGTGCGGGTTAGGTGGATTGGCCATTCTAAATTTCCCCTTAGTGTCCAAAAGGTTACGTGAGGTTACTGAGTTACGGGGATAGGGTGGAGGCGTGGGCTTAAGTAGGGTGCTCTTCCAAGGGCCGGTACAGACCCGATGGGCCTAATGGCCTCCTTCTGCTCTGTAAATTCTATGATTCTATGAACATCTATCACCTGGAAGGCCAAGGTGCAAGGGAAAACCAGCACCTGCAGGTTCCCGTCGAAGGCACACACCATCCTGACTTGGAATGAAGCTGCCATTCCTTCACTGTCGCTGGGTCAAAATGCTCAAACCCCTTTCCCAACTGCGCTGTGGGTCTACCTGCTCCACATGGACCGCAGCGGTTCAAGAAGGCAGCACAACACCACCTTCTCAAGGGCTACTGGCGTTGGGCAATAAATGGTGGCCTAGCCAGCAACACTCACATTCCCAATAAAGATCTGGGGCGGGATTGTCCGACCCCCTGCCGGGTCAGAGAATCGTCGGGGACCGGCGTCAATCCCACCCCCGCCGTGTCCCGAATTCTCCGCCACCAGAGATTCGGCGGGGGCCGGAATTGCACCGCAACGGTCGGCGCCCCCCCCCCACCCCCGGAGATTCTCCGGCCCGTGTGGGACGAAGTCCCGCCGCTGTCAAGCCTCTCCCGCCGGCGGGAATCAAATCACCTACCTGACCGGCGGGTCTGGCGGTGCGGGCGGGCTCCGGGGTCCTGGGGGGGAGGGCACGAGGCGATCTGGCCCCGGGGGGTGCCCCCACGGTGGCCTGGCCCGTGATCGGGGCCCACCGATCGACAGGCGGGCCTGTGCTGTAGGGGCACTCTTTTCCTTCCGCCTTCGCCATGGTCTTCACCATGGCGGAGGCAGAAGTGACCCCCTCCCCTGCGCATGCGCGTGGATGACGTCAGCAGCCGCTGATGCTCCGGCGCATGCGCAGATTTACGCCGGCCGGCGAAGTCCATTCGGCCCCTTTCGGGACGGGAACCACTCCGGCGTGGGCCTAGCCCCTCAATGTTCACGCCACTCCAACACGCCAGGACCCCCCTCCCCACCGGGTAGAGGAAAATCCCGGCCTTTATTTTAAACCATGTAATTACTTTGAGAAAAAGTTACAAAAACTGATTTAGTTACATAAGCATTGAGAAAAATACAGCTGGAATAAAAGCTATGAAAATGTTCCACTATCAGCCTCAGTTCAGTGGTAGCACTTTTAACTCTCAGTCAGGAGGTCGGATGTTCATGTCCCAATCCAGGACTTGAATGAGCACCTCTCGGTTCGCATTTCACTGAGAAAATACCGCAGTATCATATAAGGTTTTTGTTTAAGGTTATAAACTGAGACCCTGACAATAATCTCAGGTGGAGATATTATGGCATGGTCAAGAAAGGCACTACATTCAAGCAACTTATTTCATTCTTTAATTAAACCTTGCTTCCACTACTTTCCTCTGTTAGGTTGTACCAGTCCATTTGCAGCCTCGCTGGGTTTCCAACCCCCAACACAGAGACCACCTAGTTTCAACTCTGCACCATGACCCATCTCCACTCATGCTTTGACCTGGCAACAGCTAAATCTCACAGATGTGCCTTTCCCATTGTAAAAATTCCAGGAGGTGCTGAGTGAAGGCCAAAATGGATTATTTTAAACTGAAAATAAAGCCGCTATCTGATGGAACAAATTTAAACTGTATGTCTTGCCCGACCTCTGCGCGCCACTCCTCTTAGGCTTGGATTTCCAATGTAATCTCAAGAGTCTCACCCTCAGCTTCGGTGGGCCCCTGCCCCCACTCACTATCTGCAGCCTCGCCACGCTGCGCATCGCCCCCCCCCCCCCCCCCCTCCTCTCTTCGTCAACCTCACCCCGGATTGCAAACCGGTAGCCACCCGCAGCAGGCGGTACAGCCTGCAGGATAGGGTATTTATCAGAACAGAGGTCCGAAGGCTGCTCAGTGAGGGGATCATAGAGGCCAGTAACAGTCCCTGGAGAGCTCAGGTGGTGGTCGTCAAGACCGGGGAAAAATTCCGCATGGACGTCGATTATAGCCAGACCATCAATCGCTTTACGCTCCTAGACGCGTATCCCCTCCCCAGAATCGCAGACATGGTAAACCAGATTGCCCAGTATCGGTTATTTTCCACGGTGGATCTGAAGTCTGCATACCACCAGCTCCCAATCCGCCCGGAGGACCGCCACTACACGGCATTCGAGGCCGATGGCTGCCTCTTCCATTTCCTCCGGGTTCCCTTCGGCGTCACTAACAGGGTTTCGGTGTTCCAACGAGCAATGGACCGAATGGTAGACCAGTACGGGCTGCGGGCCACGTTTCCGTATCTGGATAATGTTACCATCTGCGGCCATGACCAGCAGGACCACGACGCCAACCTCCACCGTTTTCTCTAAACGGCACAGAATCTCAACCTAACGTACAACAAGGAGAGATGCGTTTTCTGTGTAGTGGTGGTCCTCCGGGCGGATTGGGAGCTGGTGGTATGCAGACTTCAGATCCACCGTGGAGAAGAGCCGATACTGGGTGATCTGATTTACCATGTCTGCAATCCTGGGGAGGGGATACGCGTCGATGAGCGTAAATCTGTTTATAGTCTGACTATAGTCGACCACCATACGGACTTTTTCCCCAGTCTTAATGACCACCACCTGAGCTCTCCAGGGACTATTGCTGGCCTCTATAACCCCCTCACTGAGTAGCCTTCGGACCTCTGCTCTGATAAATACCCTATCCTGTAGGCTATACCGCCTGCTACGAGTGGCTACGGGTTTACAGTCCTTAGTGAGATTGGCAAAGAGAGGAGGGGGAGGGATTCGCAGCGTAGCGAGGCTGCAGATAGTGAGTGGGGGCAGGGGCCCTCTGAAGCTGAGGGTGAGTCTCTTGAGGTTACACTGGAAGTCTAGGCCTAATAAGAGTGGCGCGCAGAGTTCGGGCAAAACGTAGAGTTTAAACTTCGAGTAATTAGTGCCTCGGATTGTGAGTGTCGTGGCGGTGCGCTTTTGGATATGGACTGAGTGGGAGTCTGAAGCGAGCGCGATAGTTTGCTGTGCGGGGAAAACAGAGAGCGAACAGCGTCTTACCAGGTCTGGGTGTAGGAAGCTCTCTGTGCTCCCGGAGTCAAAGAGACATGGCGTTTTGTACCCGTTGATATGGACCTCTGTCATCGAGTTTCGTAGGTTCTTCGGTCGGGATTGGTCTAGGGTGACCGCGCTGAGTTGCGGGTAGTCGGCGGCACGATCAGCTGTGCTGGAGTGGCCCCGTGATGACTGCCCTCTGAGTTTGTAGTCTTGTTCGAATTCCTCCGCTGAGTTGTCCGAGCGCAGAGATGCCGATCGGGCCCGTGGGTCGCACGTGGCGTGCGGCGAGGAAGATGGCGTCCAAGATGGCGGCCCCCATGAGTCGCACGTGGCGGGCAGCGAGGAAGATGGCGTCCAAGATGGCGGCCCCCATGAGTCGCACGTGGCTGGAGGGGGCGGAGTCGGGGCATAGGCCACAGCGTTTCGGGCCCCGCGGGGCTGAGAGTGCGGGGAGCGGTTACTGCGAGTCGCTGGGGAGTTGGAAACTGGGGCCCTCTTTGCGAGGCACACTCTAGCGTAATGCCCTTTTCGCCCGCAGCTGCTGCAGGTCGCATTGCGGGCTGGGCAGTGCTGCCGCGGGTGCTGGTTCTGGCCGCAGAAATTACAGAAGTGGCCACCACCACAGGCTTCTTGAGTACTTAGTTGGGGGGGAATGGGAATGGGGCCATGGGCAGTTCTCGGAGGGATGGTCCACACAGGAGCTCCCCTCCGTTTTTACCCATTCCCCTCCCGGCTCTTGGACCCATCCCCATAATCTTTCTGCAGTGGCTGCCCAGAGGTGGAATAGGAGGTTCGGAAGAGCCAGGTCCCCCCATCCCTCCTTCTCTGTAGGGCGCTCTTGTGGATCCTTGGGGTCTTCTCTGCCCCCCCCCCCCACCCCCTGCGAACACACAAACGCCATGATTAATTTGTCTATTTTGGTGAAGAAAGTCTTGGGATGAAGATCGGGAGGGTTCTGAACAGGAAGAGGAACCTAGACAGTACGTTCACCTTAGCTGTCTGCACTCTCCACGCCAGTGAGAGCGGGAGTGACTTCCGTCTTCGTCGGTCCCTCTTTACCTCCTCCATCAGACTCAACAGGTTGCATTTGTGGATTTGTGTCCAGTTGTGGTCTATTTGGATCCCCAGGTATCGAAATTTGGTTTGGGCCAGCTTGACAGTTAGTTCCCCAGCTCTGTTCCCCCAGCCACTCCCCTCTACCACACCCCCTCCCCCCAGCTCCCACCCCCACATCATGGGTTCACTCTTTTTCAGGTTGAGTTTGTAACAAGAGAAGGCTCCGAACTCTCTTCGGAGTTTCATTGTTCCTCTCCTGCTGGCTAGGGAGTTTGAGACATAGAAGAGCGGGTCATCTGCATTTGGTGAGACTCTGCTCCCTGTCTCCCCTCTGAATGCCTCTTCACCCCTTCGGTGATCTGAGGGTGATGACCTGTGACTCAATTGCCAGGGCTAATAATAGAGCAGACAATGGGCATCCCTGTCTCATACCTCTGTGCAGCCAGAAATATTCAGAGCTGGTGGTGATCGTCCATGTGCTCACAACAGGAGGGCTGTACCCGTAATTTCACCCACAAGGTGAACCCCGGCCCAAACCCAAACCGTTCCAGTACCTTCCAGTAAGCTTGCGCACGTGAAGGAGACAGGTCCTAAGTGAGACACAGCCAGAGTGGGAATTAGAACTTGGTAATTTGAGGCAGTGTGGTAATTCAGTGTGGAGTGGGAGCAGGTCCTGTTCCCTTTTGGTTCTGTTTTCTTCATTTGGCCTCATAACTGGTAATCTGCAGAGAGAGATCCAGGGTGCATTCCTGGAAGCAGGGAGCAAACCAGGGAGCACCCTGGGAAGGTAGGTGATATAAAATCTTACCCCCAGGTTCTAGCGGCCTTCATTTTCGGGAGTGGGAGAGAGAGAGAGAGAGCCAGGGAGTTGCTTGGGAACAGGTAAGTGATAGATATTCTGCTATTCTGAGTGATCCGACTTGTGGGCGGGGGGGGGGGGGGGGGGCTGAAAAGTGACCTCACAGCAAAGCTGCGACCTGGTTGGCTGGTAGGGAATCTGCACTAAATTTAAAAATTAAACATTGTTGAACTAATTAAACATAATTAATTAATTACTCAATTATAATTTAGGAGGGTATGTAAGCCAGAGACCGGAGAGTACTGTATTTAGAATTTACATTTATAGTAGAAATCTAGTGCTGGGAAACATATAGTTAACAGTAACTTTTTAAAAAATTTATTTTTAAATGTAATTTATTAATTAGTTAATGCAATGTGAATTAGAGGGGTACACTGCTCTGACTGTAAGATGTGGCAGGTCCGGGTAGCTTCTAGCACCCGGATAGCTTCATCTGCAGAAAGTGCACCCAACTGGAGCTCCTCACAGACCGCATGGTTCAGTTGGAGCAGCAGTTGGATGCTCTTAGGAGCATGCAGGTGGTGTAAAGTGTCATAGATAGCAGTTATATAGATGTGGTCACACCCAAGTTACAGGCAGAGAGAGATGGGTGACCACCAGAAGGGGCAGGCAGTCAGTGCAGGAATTCCCTGTGGTTGTCCCCCTCTCAAACAGCTATACCCCTTTGGATAATGTCGGGGGGGAAAGCTGATCAGGGGAAAACAGCCGCAGCCAGAGCAGTGGCACCACGGCTGGCTCTGATGTTCAGCAGGGAGGGTCAAAACGCAGAAGAGCAATAGTCATAGGGGACTCTATAGTCAGGGGCACAGATAGGCGCTTCTGCGGATGTGAAAGATACTCCAGGATGGTATGTTGCCTCCCTGGTGCCAGGGTCCAGGATGTCTCAGAACGTAGCGGGCATCCTGAAGGGGGATGGCAAGCAGGCAGAGGTTGTGGTACATATTGGTACTAACGACATAGGCAGGAAGAGGGATGAGGTCCTGCCGCAGGGGTTCAGGGAGCTGGGCAGAAAGTTAAAAGACAGGACCTCAAGGGTTGTAATCTTGGGATTACCCCCTGTGCCATGTGCCAGTGAGGCTAGAAATAGGAAGATAGAGCAGCTAAACACGTGGCTAAACAGCTGGTGTAGGAGGGTGGGTTTCAGTTATTTGGACCACTGGGGGTCTTCCTGGACAGGTGTGACCTGTATAAGAAGGATGACTTGCATCTAAACTGGAGAGGCATAAATATCCTGGCTGCGAGGTTTGCTAGTGTCACATGGGAGGGTTTAAACTAGTTTGGCAGGGGGATGGGTACTGGAGCAATAGGTCAGAAGGTGAAAGCATTGAGGGAGAACTAGGGAATAGGGCCAGTATGTCTCTGAGGAAGAGCAGACAGGGAGATGCTACTGAAAACAGCGCGACTGGTGGCCTGAAGTGCATATGTTTTAATGCAAGAAGTATAACAGGTAAAGCAGGTGAACTTAGAGCTTGGATTAGTACTTAGAATTATGATGTTGTTGCTATTACGAGACCTGGTTGAGGGAAGGACAGGATTGGCAGCTGAACATTCCAGGATTTAGATGTTTTGGGGGGGGAGAGAGGAGGATGTAAAAGGGATGGAGGAGTTACGCCACTGGTTAGGGAGAATATCACAGCTACTGCGGGACGACACCTCAGAGGGCAGCGAGGCTTTCTGTGTTGAGTTCAGGAATAAGAAGGGTGCAGTCACAATGTTGGGGGTTTACTACAGGCCTCCAAACAGCTAGCGGGAGATAGAGGAGCAGATAGGTAGACAGATTTTGGAAAGGAGTAAAAGCAACAGGGTTGTTGTGATGGGAGACTTTAACTTCCCCAATATTGACTGGGACTCACTTAGTGCTGGGGGCTTGGACGGGGCAGAGTTTGTAAGGAGCATCCAGGAGGGCTTCCGAAAACAATATTTAGGCAGTCCAACTAGAGAAGGGGCTGTACTGGGCCTGGTATTGGGGAATGAGCCCGGCCAGGTGGTAGAAGTTTCAGTAGGTGAGCATTTCAGGAACAGTGACCACAATTCAGTAAGTTTTAAAGTGCTGGTGGACAAGGATAAGAGTGGTCCTAGGGTGAATGTGCTAAATTTGGGGAAGGCTAATTTTAACCTAGATTGGGGTCGGATGTTTGACATCTGACATGTGGGAGGCATTCAAATGTCAGTTGAAAGGAACTCAGGACCGGCATGTTCCTGTGAGGAAGAAGGATAAATATGGCAAATTTCGGGAACCTTGGATAACTAAAGATATTGTAGGCCTCGTCAAAAAGAAAAAGGAGGCATTAGTCGTGGCTAGAAGGCTGGGAACAGACGAAGCCTGTGTGGAATATAAGGAAAGTAGGAAGGAACTTAAGCAAGGAGTCAGGAGGGCTAAAAGGGGTCACAAAAAGTCATTGGCAAATAGGGTTAAGGAAAATCCCAAGGCTTTTTATACGTAAATAAAAAGCAAGAGGGTAGCCAGGGAAAGGGTTGGCCCACTGAAGGATAGGCAAGGGAATCTATGTGTGGAGCCAGAGGAAATGGGTGAGGTACTAAATGAATACTTTGCATCAGTGTTCACCAAAGAGGTGGATGCTGAGTCTGGTGAAGGGTGTGTAGATAGCCTGGGTCACATTGAGATCCAAAAATATGAGGTGCTGGGCGTCTTGAAAAATATTAAGGTGGATAAGTCCCCAGGGCCTGATGGGATCTACCCCAGAATACTGAAGGAGGCAAGGGAGGAAATTACTGATGCCTTGATGGAAATCTTTGGATTCTCACTGTCTTCAGGTGATGTCCTGGAGGACTAAAGAATGGTCAATTGTGTTCCTTTGTTTAAGAAGGGTAACAAGGATAATCCAGTGAACTACTGGCCGGTGAGCCTTACGTCAGTAGGGAAATTATTGGACAGAATTCTTGGAGACAGGATCTACTCCCATTTGGAAGCAAGTGGTCGTATTAGTGAGAGGCAGCACGGTTTTGTGAAGGGGAGGTCGTGTCTTACTAACTTGATAGAGTTTTTCGAGGAGGCCACAAAGATGATTGCTGCAAGTAGGGCTGTGGATGTTGTCTATATGGACTTCAGTAAGGCCTTTGACAAGGTCCCTCATGGTAGACTGGTACAAAAGGTGAAGTCACACAGGATCAGAGGTGAGCTGACAACTTGGATACAGAACTGGCTAGGTCATAGAAGGCAGAGTAGCAATGGAAGGGTGCTTTTCTGATTGGAAGGCTGTGACTAGTGGTGGTCCGCAGGGATCAGTGCTGCGACCTTTGCTGTTCATAATATATATAAATGATTTGGAGGAAAATGTAACTGGTCTGATTAGTAAGTTTGCAGACAACACAAAGGTTGGTGGAATTGCGGATAGCGATGAGGACTGTCAGAGGGTACAGCAGGATTTTGATTGTTTGGAGACTTGGGCGGAGAGATGGCAGATGGAGTTAATCTGGACAAATGTGATGTAATGCATTTGAGAAGGTCTAATACAGGTAGGGAATATACAGAGAATGGTAGAACCCACAAGAGTTTTGACAGTCAGAGAGATCTAGGTGTACAGGTCCACAGGTCACTGAAAGGGCCAACACAGGTGGAGAAGGTAGTCAAGAAGGCACACGGCATGCTTGCCTTCATTGGCCGGTGCATTGAGTATAAGAATTGGCAAGTCATGTTGCAGCTGTATAGAACCTTAGTTAGGCCACACTTGGAGTATAGTGTTCAATTCCAGAAGGATGTGGAGGCTTTGAAGAGGGTGCTGAAGAGATTTACCAGGATGTTGCCTGGTATGGAGGGCATTAAGTATGAGGACAGTTGAATAAACTTGGTTTACTCTCACTGGAACGAAGGAGGTTGAAGGGCAACGTGATCGAGGTCTACAAAATTATGAGGGGCATAGATAGAGTGGATAGTCAGAGACTTTTTCCCAGGGAAGAGGGGTCAATTACTAGGGGGCATAGGTTTAAGGTGCGAGGGGCAAGGTTTAGAGGAGATGTACAAGGCAAGTTTTTTACACAGAGGGTAGTGGGTGCCTGGAACTCGCTGCCGGAGGAGGTGGTGGAAGCAGGGGCGATAGTGACTTTTAAGGGCCACCTTGACAAATAGGATGGGAATAGAGGGACACGGACCCCGGAAGTGTAGAAGATTTTAGTTTAGACGGGCAACATGGTTGCCACAGGCTTGTAGTGCCAAAGGGTCTGTTCCTGTGCTGTACTTTTCTTTGTTCTTTGTTCTTCATGAATTACCTCCATTCAAATCTGACAAAGGCCTTCTCTGCATCTAGGGAGATGATTACTCCTGTTGTCGCCACCCCGGGTGGGGTCATAATCACTGTTTGTTGTCTGCCTTTGACAAAGCTGGTCTGATTTTACGTGACTACCTCTGGCATGAAACTCTCCAGTCGTCTCACTAGGGCCTTCGACAGGACTTTGGCATCAGTGTTCAGGAGTGAGATGGGTCTGTATGACCCGCACTTGGTCGGGTCTTTGTCTGTTTAGAGATCAGCGATATCGAGGCCTGTGCCAGCGTGGGCAGCAGGGTCCCTGTCGATAGCGAGTCATTGAATATCTCCCGCAGGTGCGGGGCCAGTGCTGCCATGAATTTTTTGTAGAAGTCCACCAGGAATCCGTCGGGACCAGGTGCCTTCCCCAGCTGCGTGGAGTTGATGCTCTCCATAACTTCCCCCAGTTCTAGTGGTGCTTGTGGTCCCAGCCTCCTTTTCTCCCCCACAGCTGGTATGTCCAGTCCATCAAGAAAACGCCTCTTCTTCGAATCCCCCTCTAAGGGCTTGGAGCTGTACAGCTCCCGGTAGAAGGTCACAAAGGTCTAACTGATTTTAAGATGCTGTGACTAGTTTACTGTTCCTGTCCTTTACCTGAGCTATTTACCTGGTGGCTGCCTGCCTTCTCAGCTGGTAAGCCAGTAGGCGGCTGGCCTTGTTTCCATGTTCTTAGAAGGTCCCCTGTGTCTGGCGGAGTTGGTGCACTGCTTTCCCAGTGGAGAGCAGATCAAATTTCAATTGTAACTTTTTCCTCTCTGCCAGTAGTCCATGGTCGGGGCCTTGGAGTACCGCCAATGCACATCCAATATGGAGTTGATCAGCTGTTGCCTAGTCGCTCTCTCCTTCCTGTCCCTGAGTGCCTGTATGTTATTATTTCCCCCCTTATCACCACCTTCAACGCCTCCCAGAATGGGGAGCGAAGAGGGCTGTGTCCAGCCTCCATGGGGGGGCATTGGGCCCAGCCTGTCTCCAACCTCGCATCCATGTAGTGTGGTACGTGGTCGAAGATCACTGCTGCGGAGTCTTCCGCCCCTACCACCCCTGGAAGCACCAATTTACCCACTACAAAGACATTGATACGGTATATACTTCTTGAACTTGGGAAGAGAGATACACCGAAACAAGAAGGGAGGCAGGGAGAGAATCAAACGTGAGGAGGGTAGGGGACCCCATACCACTGTTACCTCCTCCCCTTTACCCTTCTTCCCTACTTCTCCTGATTTGTTGTTCCCCCCCCTTCTTCCAGGTGTTCCCTCCCCTTCGGGAGCTGCGCCATTGCACCCCAACCCCCCTCCCCGATATTTCCATGCACTAGCATACTCGCCAGCATGGTGGCTCCCCCTTGGGAGCACCTCCCCCTACCCTCCACCCATTTTTCTCTCTCCCCGCCTCTCTTCTTGTTTTGGTGTCCCTCAGATGGTTGAACCTCCATAGGTCCACCCCCGCATCTGCTCCATTAAGGCGTTCAGTTCCTTTGCCATAGGCGATTATTTCCCTGATTTGGAGCTGGATTTGTCCGTGCTTGGGTCCTGCACACAGTTGAAGTCTCCCCCATGATGAGTTGGTGGGAATCTAGGTCAGGGATTTCTGACATGGTCTTTTTGATGAAGTCAGCGTCATCCCAATTGGGGGCATATACATTCACAAGTACCATCGATGCCCCTTCCAGGACATCACTGACCATTACGTACCGTTTCCCCCCTCCCCTCCCGGGTCCTTCACTGTATTTGTCACTGTAAAGGTCATCTTTTTACTAAACAGTAGAGCCACCCCCCTCGCCCTTGTCCCAATTGCATGCTTTGTATGATAGATAGAACAGTACAGCACAGAACAGGCCCTTCGGCCCTCAATGTTGTGCCGAGCCATGATCACCCTATACCCGTAACCCAACAACACCCCCCTTAACCTTACTTTTTTTATTAGGACACTACGGGCAATTTAGCATGGCCAATCCACCTAACCCGCACATCTTTGGACTGTGGGAGGAAACCGGAGCACCCGGAGGAAACCAACGCACACAGGGGGAGGACGTGCAGACTCCACACAGACAGTGACCCAGCCGGGAATCGAACCTGGGACCCTGGAGCTGTGAAGCATTTATGCTAACCACCATGCTACCCTGCTGCCCTATGTATGTCTGTCCTATACAGTTTTTTCTTACCCTCAGTCGGCCCTTTTCCCTCAGGTGTATCCTGGAGGAAGACTATGTCGGCCCCCAGGCTTTTCAGACGTGCAAAGACTCTGGATCTTTTCAGTGGACTGTTAAGCCCCCGCACATTCCAGGTGACTTATTCCCCCCATCCTGCAGCATCAGCCATACTTACCACTCAGCTGTGTTCCTATATTCCGGGGTTTCCCTTTGGTTACGGCCATCCAAGATGGCCACCATTGGCTTCTTTGTTCCGGCAGTCTCCATGTGCGGCCTGCTGTAACCAGAATTCTACCCTCCACCTCCTTCCCTTCCCGCACATTGTCCATGATTCTCCCTTGAGCCCATCTGCCCTTGCCGCCACCCCCTACCCCATACCCCTGTTGCCTTCTCCCCCTTGCCTGCTCTCCCTTTACCCTCCTCCCTCCTTCCCCCGATTTGTTCTTTTGTTCCCCGCTTCTGCCAGGTGCTCCCTCCCTATCGGGAGCTGTGCCACTGACCCTAGCCCCTTACTTCAGTGCACTAGCGTACTCGCAGAGTGCTGGTTCCCCCTTGGGATCTGCTCCTCCTACCCTCCACCCATTTTGTTCTCTCCCTGTCTCCCTTATCGTTTCAGTGTACCTCTGCCTTCTGCACCTTGTCCTTGAATAAGGCCGCCTTGGCCCCACTGAGCTCAGCCCAGCACTCGGCCAGGTCAGCCCCAATGTCCTGATAGATGCGGATCGGGACTTACCCATTGCCAGGCGAGCTGGTTCCATGGGGGCCTATGTTCCTCCATGCCGGGCCCCTGTAGGGCTCCGCCATATTGCCTGGGGGCCGGCGCGGCGACGGGAACCCACACGCATGTGCGGAATCACGACGGCCATGGTACACATTCACAGAATCACGCAGGCCGTAGCGCGCATGCTCGAACTTGCGCCGACCGTAGCGTGCATGCACAAACTAGTGCCGACCGTAGTGCCCATGTGCGGACTCGTGCTGGCTGGAGCTGAGGGGACCACTCCGGCGCCGACCTAGCCCCCAAGGAAGGGGAGCATACCGGACAATTGAGGACCGTTGATGCCGGAGTGGTTCACGCTGCTTTTCACGCTGGCGTCAGAACTTGCCCGCGGGATTGGAGAATCCCAGCCCTGTTGTTTTTGGAGCTCCTGTGTAAGGAGTTTCATCCACTATCCTGTCCATGAGTGGATCGGCGTTTGCATTGGCGAACCCTCTTGGTCTGCCATATTCTGCTTCGCTCCACGCCTCTGAGGTCTGGATCTTCCTCTCCTGACTCTTGCTGGTCTTATTGTTTTTCCAGGTATATGTCTGGTTTGAGGGCATTCCCTCAGGTGGGTGTTAATTTAGGGTAAGGGTGAGAGGTGGGGGGTGGGGGAGGTTTGTTGTTTCGCTGTCCGATTTACGGGTTAAAAGGTTCCAATTTGAAGTTCCCAAGGGAGAGCCAGTTTTGCAGACTGTTCAGCACATCGCCACCACCGGAAGTCGTACGCAGGCCATTTTTATCAAATCGGCACCCTAGATAGTTCACTTTGCCTGCCTGGAAGGTGCATTTTTCTCGTTTGAAACGGACACCTGCATCAGAAAGTCATCTCAAAACCACCTGCAGGTTTGTTCGGTGCTTTTTATCCATGGCTCCTGTGATTAATTTGCTGTCTAAGTATACTGCCATGTTAGGTAGCCCCTGGAGAATGTCCTCCATCACGCATTAAAAAACGGCATATGTTGATGAGACTCTAAAGGGAAGGCATGTATATTCGTATAAACCCTAATGGGTGTTAATCGTCACATATTTTCTGGACGACTCATCTTGGATGTTGCAGCTGTTTCCGATTAATCGATTCATCAAAATGCAGAAGCCTTAAGAATTCAAAGTGTTAGTTCACTGGCAACAAGTTGCTGCTTGAAGATCCACACCCTAGGAGAAGCTGCTGTTTGGAGATCCTCACTGTCATGTTCTGTAGACTGGTCGAAGTGAACGATCAATTACACAGAACATGTAGTTTGAAATAATTTATTGTGGAAGAACTGCTTGTAAGATAACTAGGATAACTAAAATAATAGGGCAGCACAGTAGTACAGTAGTTAGCACAGTTGCTTCACAGCGTCAGGGTCCCAGGTTTGATTCCCGGCTGGGGTCACTATCTGTGCGGAGCCTGCACGTTCTCCCCGTGTCTGCGTGGGATTCCTCTGGGTGCTCCGGTTTCCTCCCACAGTCTAATTATGTGAAGGTTAGGTGGATAGGCCATGATAAATTTCCCTTTGTGTCCAAAGAGGTCAGGTGAGGTTACTGGGTTATGGGGATAGGGTGGAGACATGGGCTTAAGTAGGGTGCTCTTTCCAAGGGCCGGTGCAGACTCAATGGGCTGAATGGCCTCCTTCTGCATTGTAAATTCTATGATTATAAACAAGTAACACCAGACAACTATTGTGGAACTACTGCAAATATGCAACAACCCCCTCCCGATCACATAGTGACGTGATGGGTTTACAATGCCACCTAGTGGTTGGAGGTCGTGCAGAACATTGTCTATAAACTTACATCATGCATATCACCACATCCTATTTCCTTTGTAAAAGAAAATTATTTACAAGCATTAAATTACTTTTTACATTTCATCATGACATGCATAACTGTATACATGTTCAGATACCTTTTGTTTTACTTTACAGTCTGTTACAAGTTCAGTCTTTCTGGCTTGCATCTTATTCTTGTGGATCTTCCCAGAAGACCATAAGTCAGAGGAGCAGAATTAGGCCACTCAGCCCAGTG
The DNA here is from genome assembly GCF_902713615.1 of Scyliorhinus canicula. Lineage (NCBI taxonomy): Eukaryota > Metazoa > Chordata > Chondrichthyes > Carcharhiniformes > Scyliorhinidae > Scyliorhinus > Scyliorhinus canicula. The sequence goes on from NC_052147.1 coordinate 56,207,937, forward strand.
AGTCTGCTCTGCCATTCAATCATGGCTGAAATTTTCTCATCCCCATTCTCCTGCCTTCTTCCCATAACCCCTGATCCCTTTATTAATCAAGAACCTACCTATTTCTGTCTTCAAGACGGCCTACACAGCCTTCTGAGGCACATGTTCACCACTCTCTGGCTGAAGAAATTCCTCCTCATCTCTGTTTTAAAGGATCATCCCTTTAGTCTGAGATGGTGTCCTCTGCTAGTTTTTCTTATAAATAGAAACATCCTCTCCGCGTCCACTCTATCCAGGCCTCGCAGTATCCCGTAAGTTTCAATAAGATCCCCCCTCATCCTTCCAAACACCAAAGAGTACAGACCCAGAGTCCTCAACCGTTCCTCATACGACAAGTTCTTCATTCCAGGGATCATTCTTGTGAACCTCCTCTGGACCCTTTCCAAGGCCAGCTTATCCTTCCTTAGATACGGGACCCAAAACTGCTCACAATACTCCAAATGGAGTCTGACCAGAGCCTTATACAGCCGCAGAAGTATATCTTGGTCTTGTATTCTAGCCCTCTTGACATGAATGCTAACATTGCATTTGCCTTCTTAACTGCAGACTGAACCTGCACATTAACCTTAAGAGAATCGTGAACAAGGACTCCCAAGTCCCTCTGTATTTCTGATTTCCTGAGCATTTCCCCATCTAGAAAATAATCTATGCCTAAATTCCTCCTTCCAAAGTGCATAACCTCACACTTTTCCACATTGTATTTCATTTGCCACTTCATTGGCCACTCTCCTAGCCTGTCCAAATCCTTCTGCAGTCCCCTGCTTCCTCAATACTACCTGTCCCTCTATAGATCTTTGTATCATCTGCAAACTTAGCAACATTGCCTTCCGTTCCTTCTTCCAGATCATTTATGTATATTGTGAAAAGTTGTGGTCCCAGCACAGAACCCTGAGGTACACCACTAGTCACCGGCTGCCATCCTGAAAAAGACTCCTTTATCCCCAGTCTCTGCCTTCTGCCAGTCAGCCAATCCTCTATGCATGCCAGGCTCTTACCCTCAACACCATGGGCTCTTAACTTATTTAACATTCTCCTGTGCGGCACCTTGTCAAAGGCCTTCTGGAAATCTAAATAAATCAGGTCCACTGGTTCTCCTTTGACTAACCTCTGTTTTTGTAAATCCACCACTCTGTCATAGAATTCCCCCTATACCAAAAAGGGCCGATATTCCAAATGGTGAACAGGGATTCTCACTCCCTGACTCCGATGCAGGCTTCAGTGGGTGCTATTCAGGTCAAACTATATTTTCAAGTTATTCCCCGGTATAACCCATACCTTCACCGAAGAATTTTACCTACTTACCCCTTAATAGCATCGATGTCCTGGGTCCTGCGTTATTAAGGAAGTGAAGTAAGCTAATAACCACTTTTTCAGGTTAAGTTATTTTATTATTATACTTTTTTTTCTTTCAGTTGCAAACACTTTCTTTACAGAAAGGAAAAAACGATTAGTGATTCTGGATGCTGCTGGTTTGTTGTAGGGGCCTTCAGACTCTCTCTTGTAGTTCTCCTCCCCTTCTCTCCTGTTGCTGTTTCTCTGTTTTCTCTGTTCTCTGTGTTCTGTCCTCCCCATTGCTGCTGGTTTGTTGTAGGGACCTTCAGACTCTCTCTCTCTCTCTCTCTTTTAGTTCTCCTCCCCTTCTCTCCTGTTGCTGTTTCTCTCTCTCTCTCTTTTAATTCTCCTCCCCTTCTCTCCTGTTGCTGTTTCTCTCTCTCTCTCTTTTAATTCTCCTCCTCATTCTTGCTGGCGTTGATCTTCGATCCTTCCACCTCCTTGAGGGGAGCGGAGCTCCCCCGGGCCGCGCCCCAGCCGCCAGCTGTTGCTGCTTCGCGTTCTGCTGTTCTCTGCTCTTGCCTCGCGCGTGGGGGGAGGAGCGAGGGGAGCCCGCGCTTAGTGATTTTTGGCGGGAGAGATCGGGACCTCCGATAGGGGATGGGCTATGGGGCTTAAAGGAGCATGGTGGGACACAACCAGGCCAATGGATCCCCCTCTATTCAGTACATCACAGTGCTTCAACACAGCACAAAGAAATCTATGCAAACTCTCTTTTTCTTTTTCCCTTTCTCCTGCTGCAGGTTGTAATAACAATTCTGACAGACTGAAATTGACTGCATTTTTGACAGAAGAGCTGGCCACAGTTTCTGCTCTTTTCAGCTGCCACCAACCTCTTGTGGGATCTTTCCCTGCACTCTCCCAGACCAGATATTGGCAGACTTCTATGTTTCAAATGACACATTCTGTATTTTCCAGAACACCCCGTCTTGACATTTGAAACATTACTATAATTTGGTTTATTTTCCCCCATCCAATTGTACTAACATACATCCCCGATCTTTGTCATTTGTATGCATATCACAGACCAGTGTCAATAAGAGTCTTGTTTTTCCGTTCCAGTCCAATTACCGTGAACCATAGCCATAGCCGCTCAGGAAAGTAACACAATAGCTTTCCGTGTGTTCCACTACCTCCAAAGCATTTTACTTCCTTGGGATAGCAGCACCGTAGAAGCTTCCTCATGTCCCTTAGAACCAGCACACAACTCAGTTCATCAGTAACCAAACAGGTCTTTTGTCCATCACTGGCTGTTACGTGTCCCATTTTTCCGTCGTCCAAATTGTTTTCCATTTCTGATGGGAATGGGGTAATTGTGATATCATGTACTACCCACTGATCCCTTTGTTTCATTACTTTAAAAGGTTCAATTGATCCTGCTTGTATTCCTAACTTCCCCATTAATGTCTAACATTGTCGTAAATCATGTAAGTCTGCCAACCTCTGGTTTACATGAGAGAATATCTTTCTGACAAAGTGTATATTTTCCATTACAGCATTTGCAAAACCACATTGAACCGTCTTTTTTTCAAACAGATTCTCCTTATTGTTAAATACATAGTAAAAATTTTAAGTCTTATCTTAACACATTACTCATTACTTAACCACACAAATAGACTGTGTGTTACAACTTTACATATTTTCAACTGTTAACAAAATTTAATATCAATATCGAAACATTCCTTCTTGGCTTTGGGAACAATAATTATTACATACTAAATATGGCATATAAACAACATCAATATTATTTGTAATGTACTATATAGTTAAATCAAGAAAACACACTAAACTACCCCTCTATTAAAACATTCACCCAGTTTAGAAATGCGGATCAAGTTCTTTAACGACACACATACCCCCCTTATCATATATATATAACAGTCCCTATCAATTTACATGAATTGGTTTTTTTTTAAATAACGATTACAGCTCTTCAATGCAATATTGTTTTGCTGCATTGGTAACAATTTTCCCGCCGTGGTATCAAGCTACAAATATTCTTAAACTATTGTCATTTATCATATTGGGGTTCCTCGTCAGTCGCTGCTATCTGCCGAGACCCTTAATAATTCCACCGCGTAGTACATACCCCATGGAGACCGCAGATCACCCATCAGCTAATGTCCAGTTAGAGATGTCTGACCGGAGGTTTCACTGTCCAGTTATAATTTGATATTTTGATTTGTTTCTAACCCGTAAAGTTTTCCTCCGGGTTCTGTCATTTAATTCCCTCAAATATGTAGCCAATTGTATCATTAGTTCCCCCCCCCCCCCCCCCCCCCCCCCCAATCCTGTCTAAAAGATTCCTCTCTGGAGTGTAGTTCTCTTCCTTCTTGTGAACTGGTTCGTTATTTATTTTTTCCATCTGAAAATCAAATGAACAGATCAAGGGTGGAGAGGGCCCTATTCTTTAATTTGTACTTTCTATTTTCATTTGGATTATCCCAGAAGTGCCCTCTCCAGGACTTCCGGATTTCTTTTGCCACCATTTCTTTTTGAACTGGTTTATTTTCCATATCCTTGATGTACATCATACAATTAAGGCCTGTTAAGCCTCCTCCTTCTGCCATTGCACCCCTGAGTGAGAAATTGTGATACAATTTCTTTTGCTCCAGATACCATGCTTCTCTAATTCAACTGTATGTGTACCCAGAATCTGAACAATCTTGTCTTTACATTTTACAGCTTCACAGATTATTTTCCCTGCAGTCTCAGTGGGTAGCTTCACCCAAATTTCCTCTGTATTATCAATTGGTTTTAATATCTTTATTTTCTAAAGCTCCTTCTTCAAGGTATTTAGCATTCTAAACATCATTATTTCTGCATATGACTTTGTGTGATGACTTTGTGTGATCACCAGGCACTAGGACCCTGCGGAGCCATGCAGCTTCAATTTCAACGCAGCAATTTCAAAGTCTGCAAAGCAGCTGACTCCTGCCTGCTGTTTATAACTTCCAATTTATGTGAAAATCGGCTTTACAAAATACAACATTTTTTTTTAAATACAAACATTAAAGGAAATTCACAATTCCTTATTAGACACACACACACATTTATCCACTGAGATCTTGGACCTCTATTCTGTAGGGTTTTAGTTATTCTTAACAAAATTTTGAGACCCCTCCATGCGGTTAAGTTTCACTTCTGCAGGAGTTTTTTTTTGCCTCTGTTAAGCTTTTCTACTCTTGTTTCATTGTTTCAACTCTCTTGACCATGTTTCAGAGCAAGAGGATCATTCTCATTGCCATTTTTCGGAATTCAAGTTCTGTTCCTGGTTGTCCCTTTCAGTTGCAATCTGAAATTAAGGATAAGTACCCTTTCTGGGCCCGATCCAAGGCTGACTAAGGCACTATCTTCCTGTTTTAGTTAAGGGTCGATTGGTTATTGGTCTCTGAATTATGGGCGTCCCCATTTTCCAGAAAATTTTCCGCACAATCTGCCTTACTCTAAGGATGATTTATTTTTTGGCCTCCTTTTACCAGTAATGGATGCAAGATTTTTAGTGCTGTCACCAAGATGTCTTGCAGACTTTCACTCAGGGTCAGCATCTTCTAGTCTGCTGATTCACACCCAACCTGAGTTTCAGTCCCCTCGATCCACAGAATATCCTTTCCAGACTAAACTCGGCAGGTAAAGTCTGACTCGCACATAGACCAGAAACTTCTAATATTCTAGCCTTTGTGCCGGTTAGAAACTACTAATATTCCAACCGTTTCTTGGGAACTAGAAACTTCTAATATTCTAGCCCCTACTCTAGCCCCCATTCTGTTTACCTAGAAACTTCTAATATTCTGGGCCTCCACGCTGGATGCCATGGAGAAAGCAAAAAAACAGGCTGGGCGTAATTATGGGCTTCTGCCCCACGTTGGGTGCCATGTTTTTGTAAATCCACCACTCTGTCTTAGAATTCCCCCTATACCAAAAAGGGCCGATATTCCAAATGGTGAACAGGGATTCTCACTCCATGACTCCGATGCAGGCTTCGATGGGTGCTATTCAGGTCAAACTATATTTTCAAGTTATTCCCCGGTATAACCCATACCTTCACCGAAGAATTTTACCTACTTACCCCTTAATAGCATCGATGTCCTGGGTCCTGCGTTATTAAGGAAGTGAAGTAAGCTAATAACCACTTTTTCAGGTTAAGTTATTTTATTATTATACTTTTTTTTCTTTAAGTTGCAAACACTTTCTTTACAGAAAGGAAAAAACGATTAGTGATTCTGGATGCTGCTGGTTTGTTGTAGGGACCTTCAGACTCTCTCTCTCTTGTAGTTCTCCTCCCCTTCTCTCCTGTTGCTGTTTCTCTGTTTTCTCTATTCTCTGTGTTCTGTCCTCCCCATTGCTGCTGGTTTGTTGTAGGGACCTTCAGACTCTCTCTCTCTCTCTCTCTCTTTTAGTTCTCCTCCCCTTCTCTCCTGTTGCTGTTTCTCTCTCTCTCTCTTTTAATTCTCCTCCCCTTCTCTCCTGTTGCTGTTTCTCGCTCTCTCTCTTTTAATTCTCCTCCTCATTCTTGCTGGCGTTGATCTTCGAGCCTTCCACCTCCTTGAGGGGAGCGGAGCTCCCCCGGGCCACGCCCCGGCTGCCAGGTGTTGCTGCTTCGCGTTCTGCTGCTCTCTGCTCTTGCCTCGTGCGTGGGGGGAGGAGCGAGGGGAGCCCGCGCTTGGTGATTTTTGGCGGGAGAGATCGGGACCTCCGATAGGGGATGGGCTATGGGGCTTAAAGGAGCATGGTGGGACACAACCAGGCCAATGGATCCCCCTCTATTCAGTACATCACAGTGCTTCAACACAGCACAAAGAAATCTATGCAAACTCTCTTTTTCTTTTTCCCTTTCTCCTGCTGCAGGTTGTAATAACAATTCTGACAGACTGAAATTGACTGCATTTTTGACAGAAGAGCTGGCCACAGTTTCTGCTCTTTTCAGCTGCCACCAACCTCTTGTGGGATCTTTCCCTGCACTCTCCCAGACCAGATATTGGCAGACTTCTATGTTTCAAATGACACATTCTGTATTTTCCAGAACACCTCCTTGTTACCTCAAAGAACTCTAACAGATTTGTCAGACATGACCTCCCTTTGACAAAGCCATACTGACTCCGTCCTATTTGACCATGCATTTCCAAGTACTTCGCGATCTCATCTTTAGTAACACTCTAAAATCTTACCGATGACCGAAGTCAGGCTAACTGGCCTATAATTTCCCGTCTTCTGCCTCCCTCCCTTCTTAAACAGTGGTGTTACATCCCAACTTGGGTAACTGTCTGTGCGGAGTCTGCGCGCTCACCTGCGTGGGTTTCCACCAGGTGCTCCGGTTTCCTCTCACAAGTCCCAAAAGACGTGTTGTTCAGTAAATTGGACACTCTGAATTCTCCCTCTGTGTACCCGAACAGATGCCAGAATGTGGTGACGAGGGGCTTTTCACAATAACTTCACTGCAGTGTTAATGTAAGCCTACTTCTGACAATAACGATTAATATGGTTATTTATTATGACATTTAACTTTGGCGTGAAACTGATTTCCTAGCTCCTGCTGCATTGTCTACCCCCTGCCCACCAATAAACCTACCATGGTTGGGTGTGGGTGGGTGTGGGGGGGGGGGGGGATTCAATGCTATAATTCATACATTGTGTACAATGTTTGGGCATTAAAGTGTTAAAACATTAAAAGTATTCTGATTAGGATACATTAGCTGGAGGCTCTGGGATACAGGATGCAATAAGAAAAGTTTGCGAAATTCTGGGAAATTCCCTGGGAGCAATAAACTGTTGCTCTGACAAAGTGTGTACTTATTTAACCTAATTTAGTCAAACTGATACCATCCAGTTATTTTTGTGATTTGGATAAACATACTTCACTGCATTTCCATGACTGGGTCCACTCCTTAATTCAGATTTAAGGGTAATTTTTGCTATCCGATGTTAGTTTATTTTAAGACGCAGCTGGTACCATTGAAGTTCCATATAACTCTGGAGTTACTCATGTGGGAAAGAGGTACAGAATAGAACTTTGTATAAATAATGTGATAATGTGCTAACTCAGCTGGGACTTTTAAATAGCTATTTGCATTGCCCTGCCCCGTCATTCATCTGCCCTCGTTCCGAGGATTGACTGCATTGGGAACAAACTTTCTCCATTGATTTATATTCGGCACTACCTGTCTCATAGGGAGCCAGTCCAATATCGATTATTAGTTAAATGGAAGAGTTCACGATTAAATTTAAGTTAAATATTTTTAGCAAAGGAGAGGGGAAATGCAGAACAGGCATTTTACTGTAAAATAATCTACAATCATGATTAATTAAAAAAATTACACGACTAAACTGCTGATAGGACCTACTGTATTAAAAAATTACATTTTGGAATATCTGCTGTGCAAACCGTGCCATGTCATGTTTTTAAATTCAGAAAGGAAGCTGCTGAATTGACTTTAACTGCATAACATATATAAATATATCTACATATCTTTACCACCACAGCTGATGTTACTGCAGTGCAAGCCAGACCCTCGAGCGAAGTCTGTCTTGCTGATCATAAGCCTCTTTTTTTTATTAGAGTTTTAGAGAAAATGCAACAAATTTTGAGAACACAATTGGTACAGTACAGAACAAATAACTCAGCAGATGCAAGAACAGAGAACGGCAGGGTAAATTCATAACAGCAGTCCTTAAGATATAGTGCCTCTATTTATAGACTGGATCAGTCAGAAAATGGGGGGAAAAGTGCCTCTATTTATAGACCGGATCAGTCAGAAAATGGGAGAAAAAGAGGATAAGGCCAAATAAACATGATAGGGTAACATTTCAAGATGCAGACGCTTATGTAAGGCGAGATCACAACTTGCAATGTAGCTTATGGAAAACCTTGCAGGAGCAGGTCACACAAAGTGGGGCCTATAAATTTGAGGTGGTCCCACACTTTACGGAATAAATCAGGCTTCGAACAGAGTACAGGCATGAGGAATTCCATAGGGATACATTCTATGACTATTTTATACCAGTTTTGAATTGAAGGAAAGTTGCCACTGATCCAGGAGCGGAGGATATTTTTACAAGCTGCAAAAGTTAGGATGTTATAGAGCCTTTTTACATTAACATTAGTAATTCTCCTATCTGGAAGACCCAGAATTAAGAACAAATTATCAAATAGCCTCTTGAGCTCCTTAACTATACCAGACCAATAAGATTGAATCCTGACACAGGTCCATACACAGTATATATAATCTCTTTATATATATATATATAAAATCGACTACCAGGCACTTTAGGCACATCTGTAAAATAATAGGATCAAACCTGTGTCTCAAACATAATGTGATATGCGAGCAGTGCAGTATCTTGAACTGAGTCTCCTTCATTCTATTGCATATCTAGGTTTTATCAGCATAATCCCATAGATTATCACATGTCTCCTCATCAATATTATTTGCCAAGTCTCTTTCTCAAGGCTGCAAGGTCTAGCACATAATCGAGAACACATATTATCATAAAACTTGCTAATTAACTGTCTGGGTGCCGCAGAAATCAGAATTTTCTCCATCGGGGAAATAGAAGAGTCAAAATGCAAGGTTGTCTTGTTATGATTAAAGTCTCTACATTGCAAATATTTTTTAAAAGGAGTGTCTTGGGATGTCAAATTGTCGGTGTAGCCGACGACAAGGAAGCACCACTGACTATATCTCCCATCCTATAAACACCTGTATCTTTCCAAATACCAAATCCATGGTCCATAAGACCTTGTGCGAAGTCTGGCTACCCTGGATGGGAGAGAGAGGGAAAGTCAGTTTAAATCCCCTTTCTAATTGATGGACCAAAACAGTTGAAGATCTGGTAAAGGAATTGGAGGGGACCTGTGGTGCAGCAACAATTGTGAGAATGGCGGAGGGGGAAGGGTCGTCACCAATAGGAAAACCCCAGATGGAGCAGTTGATGGCCTTCCTCAAAGACGAATTTCATCAGCAAAGGAAAGAGATGCCTGGTGGCTGGTCAAAGGCCATTGCGGGAGCAGTAGCACCTCTGCGAGGGTCGATGGAGCGGGTAGAGAAGTGCCTTGAGACACAATGAGTGACAATACGCAAGGTGGAGAAAGTGGTGTGCGACCAGAGCGATCGGATCGTGTCCCTGGAGGAAGAGGTGGGGATCCTGGGGGATCTATGCAGGTCACTGTGAGTTAAGGTTGAAGAGCAGGAGAACAGGTCCAGGCAGCAGAACCTGCAAATTGTGGGTCTGCCAGAGGGTGTAGAGGATGCTGGCCAGGTTGGTGGAGGAGAGGGGGAATGGTCAAGCCCTAAAAGTGGATAGGGCCCACAGGTCTCTAAGGCACAAACCGAGAGCGGGAAGCTGCCATGGAGGTGATTATGCAGCTGCACAAGATCGTGGAAAAGGAGAAGATCCTGCGGTGGGCCAGAGAGAAGAGAGACTGTGAATGGGAGGGGAATCGTATCCAAATATACCAGGACATTAGTGCGGAGCTGGCAAAGAGGCATGTTGGGTTCAACAGGGCCAAGGCGGCGTTATACCAAAGGAAGATTCGGTTTGGGGTGCTGTACATGGCGAAATTGTGGGTCACATCTGAAGGCTGGAAGTATTATTTTGAGATGCCAGGAGAGGCCAATTACTTTATAAGGGACCATAAACAGGAGGACAACAGAGAGTTTATGCGAGATGGAAGGAGGGGGAGGGACAGGAAGGGACGTGGAGGGAGGAGGGGGGATCGTGACATGGCAAAGTTGGAGACTGAGCATGGTCATGGGCGGAGAAGTGGGCCACCTTAGATGGGCCCAATTTAGGGTGGTATTAAAGGAGGCAAAGCCAGAGGGGGGTGATGGGGAACGGCCAACGTGGAACGTCTGTGTGTTAAATGGGCCGATTAAGAGGTCTTGGGTTTTTACACACCTGAGACGTTTGAAGGTGGAGGTCGAGTCTCAAGTCAATAGGAAGGTTGAAGATGGCGAAGGAGTTGAGAGGGTTAATGGATCGTATTGGAATGGTTGATCCGTGCATGTTTAAGAACCTTTGGGGGAGGGAGTAATCCTTCTTCTCACACCTACATAAGGTGTATTTGAGAATTGAGTTCTTTGAAGTGAGTTGAGCGGTATTGATGGGGGTTGGTGGGGGCGGAGTATGCGGGAATCGTGATTTTGGATCATGCACGCATTGGCTGGAGGTGAGGCTTAGTTTGGGGAAGGTCAGAGGCTGGAATGGAGGCTGGATTCAGATCTTTTGCCAGGTAAAGGGCGGGATTCTCCATTGGCCGACACCGATATCGTAATCGGTGATCGGGTGGAGAATGGGCTCCGATACCGGAATCTGGGCCGGTTTGACGTCGGTCAACCATGCTCCACCCCCTTGAAATGGCGTAATCACATTGCACGCCACACTGCTGGAATGGCATTGGCACGTCATCTGCATGCCCTCCCGCGATGTTCCGCCCCCATGGGCCGAGTTCCCGACCGAGCGGGACATGTCTGGTCACAGCGATCGGGAACCTGGCGTGGAGGCTGCATCCAGCGCCGCCACGCTCAGTCTGGATCCGTGCTGCTGGCCAGGGGGGCTTTCGCATGGGCTGGGGGGACTGGTGGGGGGTGGCCAGGAGGTGGCTTGTGGGGTCACGGATGGTGGGTCGGGTCTGCGCATGGCTGGCACCATGTTGTACGGTGCAACCATTGCCGTTTTCAGCGAGGCAGCCAGGAGTTTCACCTGGCGTTGCTGCTCGCCCCTCGCTGGTCCAGGAATCGCTGAGGGCCGGCGCCCATTTTTTTCCTTGTGGAATTCCTGGAAATTCTCCCTTCCAGCCGGCACTTAGCCGCTGAAATGGAGAATCCAAGGGGTTTCGTGAAAAGATGAGGTTGCTGAATGGAGACTACGTGGAGCTGAATCAGAATGGGAAGGTGTCGGCGGCCACGTTCTGGGAGACGTTGATGGTGGTTGTCCGAGGGGAAATTACCTCATTCAAGGCGCACAGGGATAGGAGGAGGAGGAGGGAGGAGCATGGACAGTTGCTAGACGAGATAGTCGAGATGGACAGGAGATACTTAGGGGCTCCCACTAAGGAGTTGTTGGCAGAGAGGAAGAGATTTCGGGGGCAGTTCGATAGGTTGACAATGAGAAGGGCAGTGGGAACCATTACGGAGGGGTGCAATATGAATATGTAGAGACGGTGAGCCGTATGCTGGCTCACCAGCTGAGGACGCAGGCTGCGTCCAGGGAAATTCTAAGGGTGCGAACAGAGAAGGGGAGGTGGTGTCTGAGCCAGGGAGGATAAACCAGGTGTTCATGGGGTATTATGAGAAACTGTACAGGGCTGAGCTGGGTGGTGAGGAAGGGGATATGGGACAGTTTTTAGATGGGTTGGAGTTTCCAAGGTTGGAGGAAGAGAGGAGGCAGGAGTTGGAGGAGCCGCTGGGGCTGAGGGAGGTGATTGACGCTGTAATGAACTCCAATTGGCTTTATTGGTTGGCCAATTGGAGTATGAGCTCCCTCAATGATAGCTCATTGAGGGGGTCCATATAATCACCTGTGTAGGCTTTGTGAGCCAGTCTTAAGTTGACTGGACTGCTAGCAGCACTGTTTGTAGCTGCTCCTGTAATATCGTTATTGTAAATAAATATTGGTGTGGTGACGGAACTCCTGCCTCCCGTGGATTACTACAGACGCCATTCGGGGGATGAAATCAGGGAAGACTACAGGGCCGGATGGCTTTCCGGCGGAGTTTTATAAGGCGTCTGCGGCAGAGTTGGCATCGCATTTGTTGGGGATGTTTAATGAGGCGTTGGAGAAATTGGAGCTGCCAGAGACACTCACAACGGCATCGAACACGTTTATTTCAAATAAGGGGAAGGATGCGTTGGAGTTTGGGTCGCACCACGGTAGCATGGTGGTTAGCATCAATGCTTCACAGGTCCAGGGTCCCAGGTTCGATTCCCGGCTGGGTCACTGTCTGTGCGGAGTCTGCACGTCCTCCCCGTGTGTGCGTGGGTTTTCTCCGGGTGCTCCGGTTTCCTCCCACAGTCCAAAGATGTGCGGGTTAGGTGGATTGGCCAGGCTAAATTGCCCTTAGTGTCCTAAAAAATAATGTTAATGGGGGCTGTTGGGTTACTGGTATAGGGTGGATACGTGGGCTTGAGTAGGGTGATCATTGCTCGGCACAACATTGAGGGCCGAAGGGCCTGTTCTGTGCTGTACTGTTCTAATTCTAATTCTAATAGACCCATTTCATTGTTGACCACAGCCGTGAAAGTGCTGGCTATGTTGGGGACAGGGAAGATGGAGGGATATGTGACAGGGGTGATCGCTGAGGATCAAACAGGTTTTGTAAAGGGTAGGCAGCTCTCCAGTAACATCTGGAGGCTGTTGAATGCAGTTATGACTCCATCAGTGGGGTGGGTGCCAGAGGTTATTGTCTCTATGGATGCAGAGGCTTTTGATTGGGTGGAGTGGAGGTATTTATTTGAGATCTTGGTAGGTTTGACTTTGGCTCGAAGTTTGTGGCATGGGTGCATCTGTTGAATGTAGCCTCGGTGGCAAGTGTATGTACAAATGGGGTGAGTTCACGGAGTTTTGGTCTCCACAGGGGAACGAGACAAGGGTGTTCACTTTGACCATTGCTGTTCGCGCTGGGCGGGGGGGGGGGGGGGGGGGGGGGGGGGGTGAAAAGGGGAAAAATTTGCACTGTGAACTGTAGGGTGTGGATAATGCTTATTGGATTTATGGATTTATGTCTTTGTGTCTTATGACTTGTGATTATGTTTGGAATAAAATACACTTTTAAAGAAAGGAATCACATCTGATTAAATGGCTAGCAAAGAACGAAAACAGGTGGTGAATAAGAGGATGTCTGTAGTTCAAGCAAGGTGACTGAATTACAACAAAAAGATTCAGAGCTAAAGAAGTTATACCAGATATCCCCACGCCGACGTGAAACCGGTGGTGTTTTACGCCAGGAAAACTGATGCAAAACGGCCACCGATTTCCCATTTTGCTGGGGGCTAGCAGGGAGGCAGCGTAGATCACCCGGCTCTAGCATCGATACAGCCTGCAGAATTGCCGGGTCCGTGGCTGCGCATGCGCATGCAGCGGCCATGCTGTGCTTCATGGCAGACGTTGCTCGCGAACCCGGCCCGCAAAATAGTCCCCCCCTTCGGCCGGCTCGCGCGCCACGGACCACCCCACCACAGTGCCCCAGCCCCGAATATGTCCACCCCTGCCTGCGGATCGGCCCACAGCCTGAGTCCACAGCCGCCACACCGAGTTCCCGACAGGGTAAGACCATGAGAGACCCACGCCGTCGGGAACTCAGCCGGTCGGGGGCGGAGCATCACGGGGCGGGCCTCAGCCAACGTACGGAGGCCGAGGGGGGGGCGGAGGATCGCGAAAGCGACACCACCCCAGATTTTGGCATCATCGGGGATTCTCCACCCTGTCGCCGAACACGATTTTGGCGTCGGGGATCGGAGAATCCAGCCCCATGTACTGAAATGGAATCTGAGTGTATACCAGAATGTTATTACCTTAGAAATACTATAGTAATGTGAAAATGGAGACCGTTACATATTCAAGCAGATGAGAAATGGGCAGTGGTTCATCAAGTGGTGTGCAGCAAGGTGGCACAGTGGTTAGCACTGCTGCCTCACAGCGCCAAGGATCTGGGTTCAATTCAAACCTTGGGTAACTGCCTGTGTGGAGTTCGCACGTTCTCCCCGTGCCTGTGTGGGTTTCCTCTGGGTGCTCCGGTTTCCTCCCACAGTCCAAAGATTGTCATTGCTAAATTGCCCCTTCATGTCTAAAAGGTTAGGTGGGGTTACTGGGTTACGGGGTTAAGGTGGAGTCATGGGCCTAGATAGTGTGCTCTTTCAGAGGGTTGGTGCAGACTTGATGGGCCGAATGGCCTCCTTCTGCACTGTAGTGATTCTATGATTCTAACAGTGGGTTATAGAAATTACGTTTTGCAGATAACACATGAGGTTTCATTAGGGGGTCATTTAGGGGTGAGGAAGGCTCAAACAAAAGTACAAATACATTTTTATTGGCCTGGACTGCATCAGGATGCAGTTGAATTTTGCCATACATGTCACACACGTCAGGTAATAGGGAAACCTCAGGCGCTAATCAAGGCAGCACCTTTAATACCCATTCCCACATTCAAGGAACATTAAAAGTAAGATTTATTGTGCCTTATCAGATCGAAAGGATACTGAGTGAGGGAATCATTTGATAAGAACTCCAGGCAGAAGGAGGTCTCACAGAGCGTGTCCGGTAAAATGCTAAAAAGTAATTGATAGAGAAGGAAAGAAGGAAGAAGTGTTAGTCATTGAAACTCAGGGAAAAGAGATAAATGCAGACAATTCTGAAGTTGATATTCCTCAAATTAAATCAGGAAACATTCAAATATTGGGAGAAATAATTGAGTTACCTTCCAGAGTAAAATCAAAATGACCTGAAAAGAGTCATTACAGTCACATAGAGCTGAGTGGGGGGATAACTTGGAATGCACAAAAGAAATTAAGCAGGATATAGCTATCGTAAGTGCTGGTTCCCATTAAACAACACCCATGCGGGCAGCACGGAGGCCTAGTGGTTAGCGTAGTTGCCTCACGGCACTGAGGTCCCAGGTTCGATCCCGGCTCTGGGTCACTGTCCGTGAGGAGTTTGCACATTCTCCCCGTGTCTGCGTGGGTTTCACCCCCACAACCCAAAGATGTGCAGGGTAGGTGGATTGACCACGCTAAATTGCCCCTTAATTGGGAAAAAAAAAGTTGTGTACTCTTAAAAAAAAAAAAAAAATTCTTTAAATTTATACAGGTTCTCCCAAAATTTGAAGAGAAGGAAGTGGAAACATTCTTCAGAGCTCTTGAGAAAATAGCAACCCAGCTGGAGTGGCCAAAAGTAGACGTTACCCCTGCAGAGTAAATTGAGAATAAACTGGAAGTTTATGCTGTCTTGTCAGAGCAGGAGTCTAAGGATTATGAAACGGTAAAAAAAGGCTATTCTGGATGTATATGAATTGGTTTACGAAGCATATAGGCAAAAATGTTGGAATTTGAGGAGACAGCAGGGACAGACTTATGCAGAATTTTAAAGGGTTAAACTGAACAATCTTAATAGAAGGGTACGAGCATTGGGAGTTGAGACTATCTATAAGGCTCTGAGAGAGGTCATTCTCTTAGAGGAATTTAAGAATTCCTTACCTTCTATGATAAGAACTCATGTTGAAGACCAGAGGGTATAAACTGCTAGGCAAGCAACAATTATGGCTGATGGTTATGAGCTAATCCATGCATTTAAACCTTTGTTCCATCACCCCCTTAATTTTGAAAAGCAGAGTGGGAGAATGAGAGGATGACAGGGAGCTAAGGTATAGAATGGACGGCTGAGAAGGCCCCGAGATCTCCTTCTCAGACCAGAAAGGAAGGTACTGCAGGTGGAAGTGAGTCTTGGAAGCCTAGGTGTGTCATCATTGTAATAAGATGGACCATGTTCGTTCAGCATGTTGGAAGTTGCAAGGCCAGCTCATGGGACTTGTAAGAGTTCATAGGGTGGATTTCTGAAAAGTGAAAGAAAGTGGAGAATATTACGGCACAGACTGTAGCGTTAACTGGACTTAGGAGACCTGAGGTGAACACTGCTGTGGGAGCTGGTGTGAGGAATGAGGTAGATGAGAGATATGCCAGTTTTGTGACGATGGGGAAGATCACCCCGTTTTCCCTCAACTGATGTAGCCAAGCCTTAACAGTTTAAAGGACACAGGCTACTGCTTGTGCTGGAGAAGTATTTGGTTTTCCCTCCAGAGAGCTCAGTGAAAGCTGAGGTGTTAATGAATGGGATAGGTGGAAATTGTATCCCGGTTCTATTGTATAAAGTGCAATTGGAGTATGATTTATTGTCAGGTCCAGTAGTTGTCAGAGTGGTTAAGGAATTCCTAGTGGAAGGAGTGGACTTAATTCTGGGGAATGATTTAGCGGGAGTGAAGGTTGTAGCTTTACCCATGGTAACAGAGAGTCCAACGGAGGTACCACAGTTAGCCCCTAGCCCCTGGATTGGCCATGATAAATTGCCCTTAGTGTCCAAAATTGCCTTAGTGTTGGGTGGGGTTACTGGGTTATGGGATAGGGTGGAGGTGTTGACCTTGGGTAGGGTGCTCTTTTCAAGAGCCGGTGCAGACTCGATGGGCCAAATGGGGTTTTCACAGTAACTTCATTGTGTTAATGTTTGCCTACTTGCGACAATAATAAAGATTATTATTATTACATGTCAAATGACAGTGGTAGTGAACCAGTTCCTGAGCATTTTCAGACCAAAGGGGACCATAAGGATGAAGAGTCAGACAAGGGTCTGGACGTCGATTATGGTTCGATTATGGTTCTGATTATGATGTAATGGTAAATAGTTGATGCAAGAGTGTTGGCAGGGAGGAAGAGCTGGACTAGAGTCTTGGCTTTGATTTCAGGTCTGACTATGAAGTGATGATAAACAGTTGTTACAGAATAAACCCATCACAAATTTAACTTGAACAATTGGCAAATTATTCTTCCAAGGCTAAGAAAGGAGATAACAACCTGGAAGTAGAAAGTGACTCAGATTTTACTAAATGTACATCGTTACCGCCTCTTAGTAAACCCATCGCCATTCCCTTCAGGTGAATGAAGTTCCTAGAGCAGGCTTGCTCTGAAGGAAAGTATACCTGACAGCACGGCATCAGCTAGTCAGGAAGAGGACAGCAGGGAGTGTGAAGCGAAAAGCAGTGAGCAGCCGATTGACCCACGTCCTTTTAAATGTTTACAATGCCTCCTCTTTGAGGTAACACAACTAGATAGCAAGCGGGGGGAACTGAAGTAATTGGCAATCAATCCCTTTCTAGAGTTATGGGGACAGTGGATGGAGAACCCTGTAGTGGTTCCGTGTCCACAGATATGAGCAAACACCAAAAAGCTCATGGAGCCAATAATGAACCATACTCTGAATCTGAAAGTTGAGATGCAAAGTTTAAATCTGGAAAGTACCAATCATGTCAGTCTGTATTACTAATTGGAGAAAAACGGAGTGATTATCAAAACTCCGATGCAGAGGTGAAAGTTGTCACATAAGGCATGAGAGGATGGAACCCTCAGCTGCACTTGTTGCTGAAGGTGGCTATCTGAAGGCCGCAGGTGGATGTGAAGCTAGTAGGGTTAAACAGTGTCTATTGGTTAAAAGTGACCCCAATACCTTTCTCAGCGTTGCCAATCCTACTTGTAGCTTTGGTGTAGGCGATCCTGAAGATTTGATTAAACCTTCGATGGATAATCAGGAAATACTGATAGTATTACGTGGGGGACAAGAAGAGACAGATATTGTACAAGTACTGAAGGAGCATAGAGGGGGTTGTAGGGAAATCCCAGAGGACACTCTGTTAGTTACCCGTGGGATGGACTTTAGAAAGCTCGAGGCACTAAAGCCACATCCATCTCGACTAAAGCCACAGAGACTGGCTCAGTTAGGAACTGAGGAGCAATGCATGTTGGAGAAGCAAGCAAAACCATTGTGGTCCCTGGAACGCCAAGGAGTGTCTGGGCGATCAACGGCCATGTTGGAGGATGAATCGGTGCTGGCTTCTCTGGACATTTCCACACCATTACCCACTTGTGTGTATAGAGACGTTTAAAATATGGAACGCAAGATTATTTTGTTGTAATTTATTTTTGCAGCCATTCAATGGTAAAACTGTACATATTTCCTGAAAATGATATTGTGATGGCAAGTACTTTGTCATGTGTTTAAAAGCTATGTCACTACCAATGTCTAAACTAGGTATGTATTGGTGTTGTATGTCTTGCATATCGCATAATCAAACGTCTGTGTCCTGACATTTCATTCTTTTAGGGGGGAGGTGTGTAAAGGTCCTCCTATTTAAACTTGGGTTTCCCTTGTGTATTTCCTTTATTTTCTGTTATCCTTTGCCTTGATAATTTGTGTGCCTGGACAGTTGCTGCAATTTATGCCCCCCCCCCCCCCCCCCCCCAGGCCAATGTGCTAATTGGTTTGGTCTACTGATGATGTATTATGATGGACTTGGCTGGCAGCTAATCGGCTACATTAATTCCCTGGGACTCGGCTGTGCCTCAATGCTGATTTGTGCTGGTTCCAGTATGTTATGGAAACACACAGGCAGGCTCCATCTTGCAGAGTTTTTAAGTTTAATTTCTGATCAAGGGGCTGGGGAGCTAGATCTGATCTCTCTCATCTGATCACCTCTGATTAAAGACCTTTCTACATCTGCACAGCCTGTGAGCTGTTGGCAAGTAGTATGTTTTTGTTCTGATTTAGTAACTTGGAAGCGAGAGCTCTGAATTCTCTCACCTGGTGGATTCTTTCTGAAGATCCAGGACAAAGACCTTTCTCTCTGCAGCCAGTTTAATCTGCAGGAGGATCCAGCCCAGAACTACCTGCAGGTAGAGGGGGTTGTTTGGAAACCCTTTTAAAATTCTCATGTGGAGAACTCTGGACTCATCTCAGTAAGGATGATAATTAATCTAATGGGAGCAAGTTAGAATTGAACAGACCCTGAAGGGGATCGTCTGTGTGAGAGCCATCAATAAAAGTGAAAGTGACTCCCTAGAGGAAGTCCTACAACCTAAGAGTTCTAATTGAAGGTTCCGGCCAGACGTTCCAAGATGGTTTCAGCACTCCACATCTTGGGATGATAGCCAGCTATGAAGACTGCAACATCAGCAACAAAGACACTCATCTCTCTTATCTTTCAATCCCCATTATTTTGACCCTTCCCTCTGTGCATCTGTCTTATGTGTGTTTGGGTAGAGAGTGGGATGGCAAAAGGGGGGTGGATAATTAGATTAGCAGGCCATTATTCTAGTATCACTATTACATGTTGATCTGTTCTTGTTATAAATAAACAATTATTGTGTTTTTGCTTACCAATCTGGTGCCTATAAGTCATTGGAGCAGTCAAGGGTCAAAGATCTCAGAAACTATATACAAATTATTGGTTCATTCGCTTATGTTGGGACTCCAGAGTCTGTGGGGCTGGAATTGACCACGCATGTAGCTCAGGGTGCCGTAACACTGTTCAATCTTCCTTATATGATACTTTTCTTTCCCGATTGTCTCCACTCTCATCTTCCATCAGTCGCAGTAGTGTGGATCTACCAGGACCACCTTTAGCTTCGCACCATGTGACCCAAGGCGTTCAATTACTTGGAAGTGAGAGAAACAGCAGAAGCATGCTTTAGATCACTTCAGAGTTCAGCTCGCCTCCCACTCTCCAGCTCATTTGCTTTGCTTTTGTGTGCCTCGTGGCTTCCATGAACTTCCTCTGGTCGGTACTGCTTTCATGTCAAGGGTCGTCAGGTCACATGGACTTTTCATTCAAACACATAACTCTTATTATCCAAAAAATTTTAATTGAACCCTTTACAAGTGATACAATATGGTAGCACGGTGGTTAGCACTGTTGCTTCACAGCGCCAGGGACCCGGGTTCGATTCCCAGCTTGGGTCACTGTCTGTGCGGAGTCTGCACGTTCTCCCTGTGTCTGCGTCAGTTTCCTCTGGGTGCTCCGGTTTCCTCCCACAAGTCCCCAAAGACATGCTTGTTAGGTGAATTGGACATTCTGAATTCTCCCTCAATGTACCCAAACAGGCGCCAGAGTGTGGCGATTAGGGGACTTTCACAGTAACCTCATTGCAGCATTAATGTAAGCCTACTTGTGACACTAATAAAGATTATTCTTATTATTACATTTTAAAATCCTCTTCAAGCCTCTTTCAAAGCAACTGACGATTCCCCGACCATTTTAAATGACAATTTCCCCTACTGGTAAAGGGAAAAGGCCCATCACGTGTTACAACTTCTGGGTAAACAGTGTTATTTTTTTCTTTTTTTTTGTAATTTAGAGTACCCAATTATTTTTTCCAGTTAAGGGGCAATTTAGCGTGGCCAATCCACCTACCCTGCACAGCTTTGGGTTGTGGGGGTGAGACCCACACAGACACGGGGAGAACGTGCAAACTCCACACGGACAGTGACCCAGAGCCAGGATCGAACCCGGGTACGCAGCGCCGTATAAACTGTGTCATTTTTAATTATGTCGATTAAACATTGGACTGGTGGGATTGAGTTGGATAAATTCGTTTTTACTCTAGATTTGGTGTTGGCCTTTATACTTGGAATGGACTGAGGGTAACATCCATAAAGTTGGACTGAAAATTTCCTTTGTGGTTGAAAACAATTGACACATTTATTTCTCAGTTAAGATCTCCCGTGCAATGCCTTCCTTGGCCTCTTCTGTACTGTACTGTTCTATGTTCCTCCACTGCCAGCTGCTATTGTTGTTTTCTTTGCTGCTGCCCCTCACCCTCCAGCTCCAAAGGCAGCCTTGCCAAGCAACCCATGGCTAAATTTAAACTGTTCTGAAAGCCAAACACAGTTAATTATTGAAATGAGACAGACAATTGGCCAAAGAAAACAAAAGTTAATGAGCTGCCAGAAGAACAAACCAGCAACTACGAAAACAAAATACTGTGGTTGCTGGAAACGTGAAATTTTAAAAGACCCGCAGAAGATGCTGGAAATCCTCAGGTGAGTCTGGCGGCCTCAGGGGAGAGAAAACGGAGTTAGTGGTTCAGGTCTTCGAATGTTCATCAGGACTGAGAAAAGTTAGGAATGATTTGAGCCGGTGAGAGGGAGAAGAGTGGACAGAAGGGAAGATTTGCCAGACGGTGCAGGGCTGGACAGATTAAATTACAACATGTTTCATGGTATGAAAGCTAAAAGGAGTGGCGATGAGAACAAGAAAAATAAATGAAAGATGTATCGAGATGAGATGTGAATGGCAGGATAGCAAGCATCCAATCACAAGGGGGTTAAGAAAAAGCAAGGGAAGACCGAACAAGCAAAGATAATTAAACAAAATGGGGCAGAGGTTATGATCTAAAATTTGTACTCAATGTTGAGTCCAAAAAGCTGTCAAGTGCCCAGTCAAAAGAGGAGGTGCTGTTCTCTCTGTTTTCTTTGAGTTTCATTGGGGAACTGTAATGGGTCAAGGATGGAAAGTGCAGAGTGGGAGCAAGGTGGAGAATTAAAATAGTAAGCGACAGGAAGCTCAGGGTCATGGTTGCAGACAGAACTATGGCCAGTTACCAAGTTTGCATTTGGTTTCCCCAATGTAGCGGATGCCACATTGCGAGCAGCGAACCTAGTAAGCTAAATTGATTGAAATACAAGTAAGTCACTATTGCACATGGAAGTAGGTATTTGGGATTTTGGACAGTAAGGAAGGAGGTAAAAGGGCTGGAGTTGCATCTCCTGTGAGTGCTTCCATTAAAAATTGTCATTGGATAGGGAGAGGTGCTGGGTGTCTGAATGCTGAAAGAGGAGGGCAGGGGAAGATACGTTTGCTGGTGGCATCTTGGATGGGATAGCAGAAATGGCAGAGGATGATCCATTTAATACAGAGGCTGGTGGTGTGGAGGGCAATGATAAGGGAAACACCATCATGGTTCTAGGAAGGAGGGAAAGGGGTGAGAGAATAAATGTGTGAAATTGAATGGACACGGTCAAGGGCAACAGCGGTCATATTGGAAGCACTAATATCTGAACAGTTTCTGTTCTGTGGAGCAGGCTCAAGGGGCCAAATGGCCTACTTCTACTCCTATTTCGAATGTTTGTATGAACAGATGTGACAGTGTTACAAACCCTGTGGGAAAACCGTAAATTAAAACAAATTTACCATGACCCCCACATGGAGAAATTACCAACAACATTCACTTTTTGTAACTTGTCCTTTTAAGTCATGTAAATTAAACATTAATTGAAAAGCACATGATGCCTCATATAGTAAATTTCACTTTAAATAGTCAATACAACAAAGATGCTTCTTACACACCCACAAGCATTGTCCTTTATGGCATTATGTAACTTCACAGTTCTACAATATACTGCTTTTTATTCACACAGGGTAGGTAGGTTCGGAGTCCCATCTGACAACAGCTTTCACCCGCTGGGTTTTATGTGTAAAATTATCAAAATCAAGGCACACTTTTCCAAACCCCCTTTCCCTCAGGTCATTATAGTCCTGGAGGTGAAACGCTCCGGTGTTCCTTTGCAACTGACCGATCAATAACACTCCAGTTCATTTCTGGAAAACACCCAGCTCCCTAGCACACCGAGCTATTCTTACAACCTTCCAGGTTTTAGGCCTTTGTAGCCCAAGGGCATCGTGCTTCCGAGAACTCCTGTATCTGTGTGCTGATTGACATCTTCCTCCAGCTCTCCTTTGAGTCTGATCACATGGCTGTTGTGTGTTGAATTCCTTCTTTTTGGTAATGCTTTCAAATGAAGGGGTCACGTTGATCGGTATTTCTGATTATTCAAGAAAATTATAACTGATTCCTTTATGATTGATGCGACTGCTTAAAGGTCATTTTCATTCTTAAAACCAGTTACAGATTCCAAAGCAATTACAAATTTTCCTCACTGCCCGGCTTCAGGGCCCAAGGTCATCACACTGGTGCAAGGAAGCTGGGAGAATGGAACAGTGTTGAAACGTTAACTCTGTTTCTCTCCAGCACAGTGGCGCAGTGGATCGCACTGCTGCCTCACGGCGCTGAGGCCCCAGGTTCGATCCCGGCTCTGGGTCACTGTCCGTGTAGAGTTTGCACATTCTCCTCATGTTGTGTGGGTTTCGCCCCCAAAAGATGTGCAGGGTAGGTGGATTGGCCACGCTAAATTGCCCCTTAATTGGAAAAAATGAATTGGGTACTCTAAATTATTTTCTTTTAAATGAATAACTGTTTCTCTCTCCAGATGCTGCCAGGCCTGTTGAGTATTTTCAGCATTAATTTCAGTTTTCCAGCATCTGTAGTATTTCGTTTTTGCGATATGTTGGGTGGTATCTCACTTCTTTCCATTTTAGTTGTTACATTATCCTCTTGCCTGTTGCCATTTCTTTGTTAGGTCTTGTGAAAATTGAAGTGAGGTATCTACTGGGACCTCTGCCATTTCAGTATCATCACCTGTGAGTTTATTCTGCTTATCCGTTAGTAGCCCAAGCCTATTTTAATTCTCCCTTTGCAACTTAAATCTGAAGGACTGCTTTGCGAGACCATTCGCATTTTCTTTCATATTGTAATTTCATATTATCCCTTGGCTTTCCTGATTGTCTTTGTACATCTTTCCTAACACATCAGATTCTTTCTTCTCATCCTCCCCTTTATTCTTCATGCATTATGTGAATATTGTTTTATCAAACACCATTTTCCTCAATGTACTTTATTTTTGGTTTGTTTATTCTTATAGTATTAGTGAATGTAATAACTCTCACGAGACGACGGTGATGACCCAACAACGCTGTTGTTCTACTTCTTTACTACCCTTAGCTCCATCCTCATACTTTTATTACCAAGCTCGTACTTTGGTCTTCATATTTCGTTTGTTCGTAGCATTGTTGGTAAGGCCAGCATTTATTGCTTATCCTTAATTGTTCTTGAGAGGGTGGTAGTGAGGCACATTTTTAAACCACTGTAATCTCTGTGGTGTAGTTACAGCCACTGCGCTAATAGGGTGGGGGTACCAGGATAAGGAACGGTGCAATATTTCCAAGTCGGGGTGGTGTGTGATTTGGAGGAGAACTTGCAATTCATAGTTTTTCCATGTGCCACCACAGCTCGTGAGTATGTAAGATTCGGTCAAAGAGGCTTTTGTGAATTGATGCAGCACATTTTGTAGCTGGTACCCATGGAACCCACTGTGAACTGGTAATGGGGGGAATGCATGTTTAACGTCTGGAATGGGTGTCAGTCAAGCTGGCTGATTTGTCCTGGATGGTGTCAAGCTTCCAGAGCACGTAGGAGATGCTCTCATCCAGGTAAGTGCAACATAGTCCACCACATTCCTCACTTGTGCATCTTCATGATTGAAAGATTTTTTGGTCAATTACCCATTTCAGAAAACCAACATTTGATTTGCTCTTGCACCATTCACAATAATTATATGACTGGTCCAGTCCAGAGTGCAGGTGTCCAGAGGTGGGGTTCTGGCAAGCTGTAGGGGACTGGGGTGCAAGGGGTTTGGCAGGCTCGGGGCTGCAGGGGAATCTGGGGGGAGTAGTGAGTGGGGGGGGGAGTAGTGAGTGGGGGGGGGGGAACAGAGTGTCCCCCTGGGTCTGGGGTGTCCAGACATGCCATTGCCGCAGCCTGCATGGCAGCCATCCAGCTGTGCACCACACTGACCATGTGCCGTGGCCCGTAGAGCATCTCTGCTCCCCCCCCCCCCCCCCCCCCCACAAAAGGACGCCACCGCCGGCGGGACATTACATGGTCCACCCAAGGAGGACGCCCACACAGGAGAGTGCAGGACAGGGGCCGCAGAGCATACCGCAGGTGTGCGTAGCGGCAGTCACCAGTAGCCCTGCCAGCAGGTATGGGAGCGGGAGTCAGAAGCCACCAATGAGGTTGGGGTGCAGCGCGGAGAGCAACTTGTCAGCGGGAACCGCCAGGGGTGGGAGTGAAGATGGAGGGAGGGGGGGCGTGTATGGGCAGGGGCTGCAATGCTGTCCAGTGCCACTGTGCAGCCATGTGGACCTGGTTAGGCATGGGTGTAACCACCAT
The DNA here is from genome assembly GCF_902713615.1 of Scyliorhinus canicula. Classification (NCBI taxonomy): domain Eukaryota; kingdom Metazoa; phylum Chordata; class Chondrichthyes; order Carcharhiniformes; family Scyliorhinidae; genus Scyliorhinus; species Scyliorhinus canicula. The sequence continues at coordinate 56,232,908 of NC_052147.1, forward strand.
GCTAACATGTCTACCCTTCAACCCCCACAGAGCCAATGGAGATCCGGCCACCCAACAGGCCGAGTAGGAGCTGAGAAGGCATCAGGCCCCATTTTTGCCGGCAGCATCTGTCGTTCGAGGACCTGACGGATCAGATTTGCCGTTGAAGACTCCGGTGGACCAGGGAGATGTACGATATATCTGCCGCATCATGGCGCACCTGGAACCATAGGGGAATGGAAGAGGACACTCGCTCCCGGTGGTCGTTGAGGATCCCTCAGACCACAGTGTGCAGGTGGATCCGCGCTGTAACGGAATCCCTGTATGCCCAGATGGCGCAGTCCATCAGCCTGAATATGGACTGAGCCTACCAGGTTTCCTGGGCAACGGGGTTCGCCGCCATTGCCGAGATGTCCCAGGTCCAGGGGGTAATCAACGGGACGCCTGTCCCCCTATGAGCACTGCAGCATGAGGGGGTGCACATTACAAACGGCAAGGGGTACCACTGCATGAACGTGCAGTTGGTATGTGACCACGAGATATGCATCATGTACGTCTGCGCCCAATACCCAGGCAGCGTGCATGACACCTTCATCCTGGTGCCCAGTACCCAAAACCTTCGAGGCGCTCCCCCGGGTGAAGGGTTTGTTATTGGGTGACAGGGGTTAACCACTGCGCTCGTGGCTGATGATGCCTATCCAAACGCCACTGACCAACGTAGAAACCCATACAACGATGCTCATCCAGCGGCCAGGATCATGAAATAATGGTGCACTGGAGTGCTCAAGATGCAGTTCAGGTGCCTGGGCTGCTCTGGAGGGGTCCTCCAGTATAGCCCCAGGAGAGTCTCGCACATGTTAGTGGCCTGCTGCCACCATAACACTGTGGGAGAGGGGGAAGAAGGCCTGATCACGTCTGATGAGGAGTATGTGGAGGAGGGCCAGGATGGGCAGGGATGGGGCCACGACAGGCACACGAGGATGCATAACAGGAGTCTCATTGCCCACAGGTAGGGGGCCTGGCCAGCGGAAGTTCAAACGACCCATCCCACCCCGCGCTCTCCCAACAAGCCACCCCTCTCCTGTCCTTCCCTCCCTGCCCCACCCACCCACCCACCCCTCTCCTTGCTTCCTATCTACTTCACCACAGGGTGCTGGCCCTGAATTGGCAGTATCAGCGAGTCTGGTCCATGGGCTGGAGGATGATGAGTCTGGTACCAGGGGCACGGTGGTGGTGACTAACCTTGGCCACCCTGAGGACATTGTGCAACTTCTTTCTGCACTGCTGGCCGGTCATGGCGGTGGGGCCCATGGCTCTGTCACCTGCGTACAGGCCCAGTTGACGCCACAGGTGGCAGCCTCCTTCCCTGGGGAACAGGGTGTTCCGCCTCCCCTTCACGGCACCCAACAGGGTTTCCACCTCGGCATATAAGTGTGAGGTTATTCACTTTGGAAGCAAAACAGGAAGGCAGATTACTACCTGAATGGTTGTAAATTGGGAGGGTAGTGTGCAGCAGGACTTGGGTGTCCTTGTGCACCATTCGCTGAAGGTAAGCATGCAGCTGCAGCAGGCGGTAAAGAAGGCTAATGGTATGTTGGCCTTCATTGCAAGAGATTTCGAGTATAGAAGCAGGGATGTGTTGCTGCAATTGTACAGTACCTTGGTGAGGCCACACTTGGAGTATTGTGTACAGTTTTGGTCTCCTTCTCTGAGGAAGGATGTTCTTGCTCTCGAGGGAGTGCAGCGAAGGTTTATCAGACTGATTCCAGGGATGGCGGAACTGTCCTATGAAGAGAGATTGACTAGGTTGGGATTGTTCTCGCTGGAGTTCAGAAGAATGAGGGGGGATCGCCTAGAGACTTATAAAATTCTAACAGGACTAGACAGGGTAAATGCAGGGAAGATGTTACCAATGATAGGTGTGTCCAGAACCAGGGGTCACAGCCTGAGGATTCAGGATAAACCATTTCGGACGGAGATAAGGAGACACTTTTTCACACAAAGAGTGGTGAGCCTGTGGAATTCATTAGCATAGGAAGTAGTTGATGCTAAATCATTGAATATATTCAAGAGCCGGCTAGATATAGCACTTGGGGAGAATGGGATCAAAGGCTATGGGGAGAAAGCAGGTTTAGGCTATTGAGTTGGATGATCAGCCATGATGGTGATGAATGGCGGAGCAGGCTGGAAGGGCCAAAAGCTGCTCCTATCTTCTATGTATCTAAATAGAGTTAACCTCTCGAGATGCTGCTAGATATGCTGAGCTTTTCTTGCATTTTCTATTTTTATTTCAGAGAATATTAGGTCAGGTGATGAAAAACTTGGTTAAAGAGATAGATTTTGAAGCAGTGCCTTAAAGGAGAAAAGTGAAAAATTACATATTCCTCAAAACCTTTGGTTGATAAAAATGTGTTAATCTCAGATTTATAGTTAAGAATTGATCCAGCACCTACCACCATTTGTGGAAGAGAATCCTGAATTTTTGCCACTTATTGTGTGTATAGGCTTCCCTAGTTTTACTCCTAAAAGGTGTGCAGCGGGACCTTGATGCCCTTGTGCACCAGTCGCTGAAGGTAAGCATGCAGGTGCAGCAGGCGGTAAAGAAGGCTAATGGTATGTTGGCCTTCATTGCGAGAGGTTTTGAGTACAGAAACAGAAATGTGTTGCTGCAATTATACAGGGTCTTGGGGAGGCCACACCGAGAATATTGTGTGCAGTTCTGGTCTCCTTTTCTGAGGAATGATGTTCTTGCTCTCGAGGGAGTGCAGCAAAGGTTTACCAGACTGATTCCAGCGATAGCGGGACAGTCATATGAGGAGAGATTGACTAGGTTGGGATTGTTCTCGCTGGAGTTCAGAAGAATGAGGAGGAGGGGGGAGGGGAATCTCATAGAGACTTTTAAAATTCTAACATGACTAAACAGGGTAGATGCAGGGAAGATGTTCCCGATGATGGGTGTGTCCAGGGGTCACAGTCTGAGGATTCAGGGTAAACCATTTTGGAGAGAGATGAGGAGACATTACTTCACCCAAAGAGTGGTGAACCTGTAGAATTCATTACCACAGGAAGTAGTTGATACTAAAACATTGAATATATTCAAGAGGCGGCTAGATATAGCACTTGGGTAGAGTTTGATCAAAGGCTACAGGGAGAATGCATGATTAGGCTATTAAGTTGGATGATGAGGCATGATCGTGATGAATGGCGGAGCAGGCTCGAAGGGCCAAAAGGCCTCCTCCTGCTCCTATCTTCTATGTATCAGCGAACCTCGTTGCCACTCTTCTGGGTGGCAACCCCTTGGCTGGAACAAGAGTGGGTGGGGAACGTTTATATAGGGCTACAGCTTCTCAGGCTCTCGAGTGCCAATTCTGACCCTGGCGAATCACACGCCAACGTTCATTGGAATTGCACCAAGTGGCACCGGGTCTAGGCCATTAGGATGTCCTGAATCGCTCCGGGACCGCCACTGCTTTCGGGCCCATAGAACTCACGCAATTCAGTCCTGGCATTAGCATTTAGTCTCTGACATGGAGAATTACGGCCACGATTCTTCACTGCAATAGGGCAGTTTTAAAAAATCACGTTTGTTCTTATATGGAAAAAATATGCCTGAGCAGGAGGAGCGAATCTAAATATAAAGCAGTCAATCTGGATTCGATTTCCCTATGTTTTGCTTTCTGGAGACCCATCAGGAGAACATGAGTTGGGTCGAGGTGCGAGATTCAAGGCGATGTCGAGACAGAGAGCAGTGGTGAGATGGTTCTGATGAGAGCAAAGAGGGCACTGGAGGATGCGGTGCAGGGTAAATGTTCTCCACAGATCTTTTTTTTAATATCAACTTTTTATTGAGGTATTTTTGATATTGTGACAACAACAAAAGAAACAATATACATGAAACCATAAACATAGTGCAAAAGCCATTTACCTCTCGTACAGGTCCCTCCCTTATTGGCCCCTTCTCTAATCTAAACTATTCCCCCCTCCCCCCGTCTGCTGACGATTAATTTTCTGCAAAGAAGTCGACGAACGGTTGCCACCTCCGGGCGAACCCCAAGAGTGACCCTCTCAAGGCGAACTTGATTTTCTCCAGACAGAGAAAGCTAGCCATGTCCGATAGCCAGGTCTCTGACTTTGGGGGCTTTGAGACCCTCCAAGCTAATAGTATCCGTCTCCGGGCTACCAGAGAAGCAAAGGCCAGAACATCTGCCTTTCTCCTCCAGGATTCCCGGGTCTTCTGACATCCCGAAAATCGCGACCTCTGGACTCAGCGCCACCCTTATTTTTAACACCATGGACATGACGTCCACAAACCCCTGCCAAAATCCCCTAGGCTTTGGACATGTCCAAAACATGTGGACATGGTTCGCCGGTCCTCCCGCACATTTTGCACACCTGTTTTCCACCCCAAAGAATCTGCTCATCCGGGCCACTGTCATGTGAGCCCGGTGAACAACCTTAAATTGTGTCAGGCTGAGCCTGGCACATGTTGTGGACGTGTTGACTCTACTCAACGCGTCTGCCCATAGACCGTCCTCTATCTCACCTCCCAGCTCCTCCTACTTGCGCTTCAGCTCCTCGGTCTGCGTCTCCTCCGACCCCATAAGCTCCTTATAAACGTCTGAGACGCTCCCTTCTCCTCCCCACCCTCTGGAAACTACCCTGTCCTGAATCCCCCTTAGCGATAGGAGCGGGAATGTTGGCACCTGTCTACGAAGGAAGTCCCGCACCTGCAGATACCTGAATTTGTTTCCCCTCGCCAACCCAAACTTTTCCTCCAACACCCTCATACTCGGAAAGCTCCCCTCTATGAACATATCCCCCATCTTCTCAATCCCCGCTCTCCGCCATAACTGGAACCCCCCCGCCTATACTCCCTGGGGCAAACCGGTGATTATCACAGATTAGGGTCCAGACCGATCCCACTGCTCCCACATGCCACCTCCACTGGCCCCAAACTTTCAGGGCCGCCACCACCACTGGACTGGTGAGTACCATGCCGGCAGGAACGGCAGAGGCGCAGTTACCAACGCCCCCAAACTGGTGCCCTTACATGAAGTCGCCTCCATACGCACCCATGCCGACCCCTTCCCCACCACCCACTGCCTGATCATGGCTATATTCGCCGCCCAGTAATAGTTGCTAAAATTTGGCAGCGCCAGCCTGTCCTCTCCCAACTCCGCTCAAGCATTACCTTCTATACTTGCAGGGTCTTGCCCGCCCATACAAAGCCCGTGATTACTCTGTTGACCCGCTGAAAAAAGGACCGCTTAATGAAGATGGGGAGGCACTGAAATACAAATAGGAATCTCGGGAGGACCGTCATCTTCACTGTTTGCACCCTCCCAGCCAGAGACACCGGAAGCGCGTCCCATCTCCAAAAATCGTCCTTCATTTGGTCTACCAGCCGGGCCAGATTCAATTTATGCAGCCGGTCCCATTCCCGCGCCACTTGGATGCCTAGGTACCTAAAGCCTCCCTTTACTAACCTAAACGGCAGCTCTCCCAGTCGCATCTCCTGTCCCCTCGTCTGGACCACAAACATCTCACTCTTTCCCATATTAAGCTTATAACCCGAAAACTGGCCAAGTTCTCCTAGAATCCTCATGATTTCTTGCATCCCCTCTATTGGGTCGGAAACGGACAGAAGCAGGTCATCCGCATAGAGCAAAACCCTGTGCTCTACCCACCCCCCTCCCCCCAGACCAGTCCTCTCTAGCCCCTCGAGGCTCTCAGAGCAATTGCAAGCGGCTCTATAGCCAGCGCAAACAATAGTGGGGAGAGGGGGCATCCCTGTCTCGTCCCCAGGTGCAGTCTAAAATAGTCCGATGTTGTGTTCTCCATAGCTCTTGATTCTCATTTGCAAATAATCTCTGAGAGCTAAAATGAGAGCAGGGGATGGTGGTGACCTTCTAAATGCCTATTTCTCTCGAGAAGAGGCCTGCTTGCGGAGGTCTGGAGACAGTCAGCTGACTGCCACCAGGGCGAATGGACGGCGGCTGGAGGAAAAGAAGCATGTCACTCGGACTCTGACCCAGGCTTCCCAGCCCCAGGAGCAGGTGGAAGAAGCGGAAAGTTCCTCTCTTGAGCCAACCCCTCCCCACAATCACAGCTTTGCAAGAGGGGCACGAAAACTCAGAAGGCTGAGAGAAGAAGTGCTTCACCGTGCATGAGGGCAGAGCTGCTGGAGATTCAGAATGTAAAGCTACGGTGAAATTGTGGCACAGAATCAGGTGACTTTTTTTTATTCTGCTTTTAAAATAGCATCAAAGTGGGACACATGTAAACTTGTGTTGCCCCAAAGGCCTCCCAGAAAGGCAGCAATGATTCCTCATTATTGCAGCAAGAGTGCCAGTGGCAGCACTGTGGAGCATCAGGGGCAGTCACCCCCACATACTTCCAAGTCTTGGAGAGACACCGTCAGCGACCTGTACACCACGACTGATAGCAAGTAATGAATCTTGAATGATTTTCAGAGCATCGCCTAAAGTGCTTGTACAAGTCGATAGATAATTATCTGAACCTTTCATAAAGTGGGCTCAACCGAGACAAGGAAAAAAATAGCAGATGACAACTGTTTTACGGGGACAATGATGACTGTCTTGCAACAGATGTTTTCAACTGGTCTCTGGCTGCCCAGATCAGAGGTTAGATCCCCCGGTATAGTCATGTTGACATAATTGCTGTTACTACAGAGAGGTTTTCACAGCAGACGCCACGCATTACATTCATTCTACACATGGAAAAAAGTGGGGGGGGGGGGGGGGGGGGGTTCCGTTTTCAGGTATGTGGTCACGACACCGAATCGTGTGTCACCCTGCCCCGTATTGACGATTTGCTGCCAGAAGAGGTTGTGTTTACTTCACCGAAAGCGGTTTGCTGCACACATCCTGTCCCCTCCCACACATGCAGCCGCTTCTCCAACCATTCGCTATCCTGGCCCACTCCACAAACTCCGCAGACTTGGCCAAGTTGGCAAGACTCGAGAGGGCAAAGTGAAAATCGAGGGAGCATGGAGGACGGGCAATCAGGGTGAGAAAAGAGGGGAGGGGAGAGAGGGGGAGAGGAGGAGTTGGAGGGGGAGAAAGGAGGGAAGGAAAGGGAGAGAGAGGGGGGGAGGGGACGGGGCGGGGGGAGGGAGAGAGTAAGGAGGGGGGAGGGAGAGGGTAGGGAGGGGGAGAGAGGGGAGGAGATGTGAGGGAGAGATGGGAGGGAGGGTTGGAGAGGGGAGAGATGGGAGGGGGAGAGATGGGAGGGGGGAGATGGGAGGGAGGGGGGAGATGGGAGGGAGGGGAGAGATGGGAGCAAAGGGGGAGAGAGGTGAGGTAGATGGGAGAGAGGGGAGGTAGATGGGAGAGAGGAGAGGTAGATGGGAGAGAGGGGAGGGAGGGATGGGAGAGAGGGGAGGGAGGGATGGGAGAGAGGGGAGGGAGGGAGGGGGGAGAGGGGAGGGAGGGATGGGAGAGAGGGGAGGGAGGGATGGGGAGAGAGGGGAAGGAGTGGGGAGAGATGGGGCGAAGGGAAGGGAAAGATGGGGGTGGAGAGGGGAGGGAGAGATGGGAGAGAGGGGAGGGAGGGATGGGGGAGAGAGGGGAAGGAGTGGGGAGAGATGGGGCGAAGGGAAGGGAAAGATGGGGGGGAGAGGGGAGGGAGAGAAGGGACGGAGGAGACGGGTGAGCACGACGTGCTGTTAGGGTGACAGAGGGAGGGTGTTTTGAAGTTGGAGGGGTTTGGGTGATGGCCAATCTGACGTTAGTCTCAGCCCCCAGACTGGGGCAGGGAGGTGGAATATGTCAAAGCCACATGTGGCACCAGGTATGGAGCTCTCTACCTCCATGTCTCTGAGACATGCCGCACTGTTGTGAGGTGGGCATTAACCAGGTGTGTGTGTGTGTGTGTGTTTGCAGATCAGGAACGGTGGCAATGATCGGGAAAGACTCCTTCGGGATGGAGAATGGGAGCTGTGAGAAATCTGCAAACATCACGGTGGGGGCCGGGCCAGCAGTCAGCGCCGTCATGTTCGCCACCGGGGTGGTGGGCAACGTGCTGGCGCTGGTGGTGCTGGCGGCGCACCGGCGGGACAGCCGCAACAAGGCGTCGCTCTTCCACATCCTAGTGAGCGGCCTGATCGTCTGCGACCTGCTGGGCACCCTGCTCGTCAGCCCCATGGTGCTGGCCGCCTACAGCACGGGCCGCTCGCTCCGGGACCTCGGCTTGTGCCACTGCTGCGCCTTTGCCATGGCCTTCTTCGGCCTCACCTCCATGCTCATCCTGCTGGCCATGGCGCTAGAGCGCTGCCTGTCCATCGGCTGCCCTTACCTGTACCGGCGCCACGCCAGCAAGCGCTGCGGCCTGCTGGCCATCCCCGCCTTCTGCGCCTTCAGCGGCCTCTTCTGCTGCCTGCCGCTGATGGGCGTCGGCCAGGTCGCCCAGTACTGCCCGGGGACCTGGTGCTTCATCCGCATGGGGGGCCAGCCGCTCAGCCTGCAGCACCGCCTCTACTCGCTGTCCTACGCCGTCCTCCTCAAGCTGCTGATCGTCTCCACCCTGCTGTGCAACGTGTCGGTCATCGTCAACCTCTGCCGCATGTACCAGAAGCAAAGGACGCGGCGGTGCTCCCGCTCCGTGCACGCCGGCGGCGACCAGCGGCCTCCCCCCGCCGAGGAGGTGGATCACCTCATTCTCCTGGCCATCGTCACCATCACTTTCGTCGCCTGCTCCGTGCCCGTCACGGTGAGTTGTCAGCTCTCTGTCCGCAATCCGTGCAGCCTCTTAACATCTGACCCTGTTTGTTTTGCAAGGAGATAACGGGGCGAACGAAAGGAAGATGTTTATTGCGGGGGGGGGGGGGTTCGTTCAAACGTACCTTCCCAAAAGTTCACTTTCAGAATTGTATGATCCATAAAGAGGGGGGGGGGGGGCAAAGTCAGCAGTGCTGAGTTGGTCAGCGCGAGTTTTAGATTCCACCCACTGGTGCTGAGAGTTTCAGACCAGCTTACGATAGCAATCCAGAGCGCGCACAAAAGCTTGACTATCCCCAGTATTGGATCATAGAATCCCTACAGAGCAGAAGGAGGCCATTCCGCCCATCGAGTCTGCACTGACCCCTCTGAAAGTGCAGCCACCAACCCTGTAACGCACCCAACCCGCACATCTTTCGGACACCAAGGGGCAATTTAGCAGGGCCAGTCCACCTAACCTGCATATCTCTGCGTTGTGGGAGGAAACAGGAGCAACCGGAGAAAACCCACGCAGACACGGGGAGAAAGTGCAAACTTCACATAGACAGTCACCCGAAGCCAGAATTGAGCCCAGGTCCCTGGCGCTGTGAGGCAGCAGTGCTAACCACTGTTTCACCGTGCTGCCCCATATAGGTTAATAAAATCTAGAGGATTCATAACATTTAAGGGGTAGAAGAAAATAATCATAATGCCAATGACAAAGAACTTTAGCTATAATCATAAGCTAGTGTATTTTACCGTCACCTGTTAACAGCATGTCAGATAATTAATAATTCATTTATCACTAGAATTTTACATGTCCCATTAGATTTGTTCAACCTGACATTCTCTCTGATTCTCAGTTAGTTACGGGTACTTATATTGATTTAGAATTTCAGTTGATTTGGTTGAGTTAAAATTATGAGGAGTCTTAACCTGCATTAATAAACTATACAATATCTAGGTGTCACAGTTAATTATTGCTAAATTATATCAGATGTATTTCTGATGCCACCATTATGATCCCCAGAAACCTGTAACTTTTAAAAAGAGATTCAAATTTCCAGTTGGTAGCTGAAAGAATAACACACCATTTCACATTTTAAAACTTTTACTGGAACAAATTACAAAGCTTTATTGACTAAACGCGAGTTTCTTTTTGGAGGCAACTTATTCTTTAAACTACAGAAAGGAACATGCCCTTTTAACACTTATCGCCATTGCGCACTCCACGGAATTACAGTCCCTATCGCAGGTAAAGGTAAAGTTGCCATAGTCCCATAGGTTGCTTTCCCCTTTGAGGGGGGAAAGCTGACTAGTGGGAATTTAACCTGAGGATCACCACACCTCAGGCAAGGGGCAATGCCTTCAGCTGGTATGGGAATTGAACCCATGCTGCTGGCCTTGCTCTGCATCACAAGCCAGTGGTCTAGTCAACTGGAGCTAAACTGGCCCCTATAGCAAGCAGTCGCTATAGCAAACACTCCACAGTTGCTCCCAGCTTCCAATGGGTTCCTGCACCTCATTTCCTGATAGTAGCTTCAAGCAACTGTCTCCAGACGCTTTCCTCAGATTTTGGAATGTCTTAAATCTGTCACCAGCAGTAAAACATGTTCTGATGATTGTCTCAAGACAAATTTCCCAGAATCCTTAGGTAGCTGCAGGCTGTATCCCTTGTGGGCGACATGGTGGCACAGCGGTTAGCACTGCTGCATCATAGCTCCAGGGACCCGGGTTCAATTCCAGCCTCGGGTGATTGTCTGTATGGAGTTTGCACTTTCTCCCCGTGTCTGCGAGGGTTTCCTCCCATAGTTCAAAGATGTGCAGGTTAGGTGGATTGGCTATGCTAAATTGCCCCGTAGTATGCAAAAGGCTCGGTGGGGTTACTGGGTTGCGGGGATAGGGTGGAGGCATGGGCTTGAGTAGGGTACCCTTTCGGTGGGTCGGTTCAGACTCGATGGGCTGAATGTCCTCCTTCTGCACTGTAGGGGCTGGTTTAGCACAGGGCTAAATCGCTGGCTTTGAAAGCAGACCAAGGCAGGCCAGCAGCACGGTTCAATTCCTGTACCAGCCTCCCCGAACAGGTGCCGGAATGTGGCGACTAGGGGCTTTTCACAGTAACTTAATTTGAAGCCTACTTGTGACAATAAGTGATTTTCATTTCATTTCATAAACTCTATGTGTAGAGACCATCTCCCTCCGGCATTTGGTAGCTCAAAACCAAAGCAGCCGTTTATCCCTGCTGTTCCACATAAAAGTACTGCCTGGCAAAGGATATTCATTGATTTGTAGGAAAGCCTGTTCACTGATCTCAAAAATCCCTTCCTCTGCACCCTTTCCCATGGCAATGTTAAACATATTGGCCTTGTCTCCAGGTAGAATTGCTAATGAGCTATCCTCGACCCTTAACGCTCTTCCATCTTCGAAACAAACGGGCAGTTTACAGCACAACTCTACAGCTTTTAACACCTTTCTGGGACTGGTGATTGAGTGTCCCCTGTTAGCCCACCGGCTGCTGCCACTGTCTTCAACTTGCACCTTCTTTCCCTATGTTTTCCTTTGATCTCTAACAAACAAACCACCAGGCTTGCTGTTAGGCAGACTTCAGAACAGATCATATGACCCCATTCATTTTACCCCAACATTTTAAATACAGTCCCAAGCATAGTAACCTTGTAAACCTCATAAGTGTAATACTGTCAATACGACATAACTATAGATACCTTTAAAATGATTAAAAATTTAAGGGTGAAAATGTTAAGCTTCCTGAATAGATTTGTATTTACGTTATTTCTTCATAATTTACATGGTATTTTCCTGTCCTTGATCCACATGAGGTCAGAAGGATCATTGTCAATCATACAATTAATTATGAAGTTGCCAATGTATGTATAGTGTTCCCTTGACATCATAGGAACATGAGTAGATCCTTCAGCCCTTCGAGCCTGATGCGCCATTTAACCATCTACCCTCACTATTCCCGTATTCCTTAATGTCATCGTTATCTAGAAATCCATCAACCTCTGCTTTAAGCATACTCCACTTCATCTAATATCATAAGAACTAGGAGCAGGAGTAGGCAGTTCAGCCCTCGAGCCTGCTCCGCCATTCAATACGATCAGGGCTGATCTCATCTCAGCCTCAACTCCATTTTCCTGCCCGTTCTCCATAACCCTAAAAATCTGACTATCCCCTCCTTAAATTACCCAATGTCCCCACATCCACCGCACTCTGGGTCGTGAATTCTACAGATTCACCACTCTGTGAGAGAATAATTTTTCCTCGTCTCTGTTTTAAATCTGTTGCCCCTTATCCTAAAACTATGACCTCTCGTTCTAGATTGCCACACATGAGGAAGCATCCGCTCTGCAGCTAGAATTCTCTGGCCATTGGGATTCCCTGTTCCCGCTGGTAGCGCAACCCGTGCACGGATTTCCCGGTGGTGTGGGGTGACTTCAATGGGAAATCCCATTGACAAGCAGCGGGAGTAGAGAATCACACCGCCAAACAACAGTGCACCGCCAAGAAACACGCGGTTGGGGGAACCAGAGAATCCAGCCCGTGTTCACTTAGTCAATACCTTTTATCATCTTAAATACCTTAATTAGACCTCCCCTTCTAAACACAAGAGAGTACAGGCCTAAATTGCTCAATCTCTCGTCATAAGACAAACCCCTCATCTCTGGAATCAACCTAATGAACCTCCTGTAATGCAACTACATCCCTCCTCAAATAAGGGAACCAAGACTGCACACAATGCTCCAGGTACAATCTCACCAATGTCTTGTACAGTTGCAGCAACATTTTCTTACTTTTATAGTCTATTCCTTCAGCTATAAATGCCAAAATTCAATTTGCCTTCTTTATTACCTGCTGTACCTGAATACACGTTTTCTGCGATTCATGCATGAGGACACCCAGATCCTTCTGCATTGAAGCACTCTAACGTTTCTCTCCATTTCGATAATAAGTTACCTTTCCATTTTTCTAAGCAAAATGGATAATCTCACAGTTCTCCATTGTAAAATCCATCTGCCAAATTTTGGCCCACTCAGCTAACCTATCTATACCTATTTGTAAATTTCTTATTTCCTCATTGCAACTTAATATCCCACCTATTTTAGTGCAATCTGCAAATTTGGCCATAGCACCTTCTATCCCTGCATGCAAGTCATTAATATAGATTGTAAATAGTTGGGGCCCGAGGAACGAACCCTGTGGCACCACACTAGTTACACCTTGCCAACCAGAAAAAGACCCATTAACCCAACTCTCTACCTTCTGTCTGTTAGCCAGTCTTCTATCCAAGCTAATAAATTACCCCGTGCCGCACATGATCTTACCTTGTGTATTAACCTATTATGCGGCACCTTATCAAATGCCTTCTGGAAGTCCAAATGTACTACATCTAGAGGTCCCCATTATCCACTTGGCTTGTTACATCTACAAAAAGCTCTAGCAAATTAGTCAAACACGATTTACCCTTCATAAAACCATGCTGAGTGATGGATTGCTTCTTGACTTTCCAAGTGTCCTGTTATTACTTCCTTAATAATGGATTCTAACAATTTCCCAATGACAGATGTTAAACTAACTGGTCTATAGTTTCTTACTTTCTGCTTCCCTCCCTTTTTGAATAAAGGTGTTGTATTAACATTTTTCCAATCAACTGGAACCTTTCCCGCATCATAGAATTTTGATATATTATAACCAATGGATCCACTATCTCCGCTGCCACTTCCTTTAAGACCCTATAATGTAGGCCATCAGGCCCTGGGGGACTTGTCTGCTTTCAATTCCAATCATTTGTTTAGTACTTTATCCCTATTGATGATGATTGTATAATTCCTCCCTTTCTATTACTTCTACATTACCTACTACTATTGGGATGGTACTAGTGCCCCCACCGTGAAAACTGAGGCAAGATATTGATTTAGTATCTCCGCCATTTCTGTTTCCCATTATTAACTCACCAGTCTCATCCACCAAGGGAACAACATTCACTTTAGCTACTCTCTTCCCTTTTATATACTGAGATAAACTTTTGTTATCCTTTTTTATATTTTGCACTAGTTTTCTTTCATAATTTACCTTTGCTCTTTTTATTACATTTTTAATAACCCTTTGTGATCTTTAAAAGTTTCCCAATCTTCCAACCATAGTTTTTGTCTTTATGTTATCTATAACTTCCTTGCTTCACCATTGATGCTTTCCCCCCCTCCCCACTTGCAATCTTTCATCCTCTCTGTTGGGAGAAATTGAATATCTCCTTAAACAACAGCCACTGCTCATCAACCTTTCAGTCTTCCTGCCTAGTCCACGAGGACCAAATCTGTCCTCATGCCTAGGTAATTACCTTTGTTGAACTCCAGAACACTAGTATCTGACTCCAGTTTCTCACTCTCAAACTGAATATGAAATTCTAACATAATATGATCACTCTTCCCAAGATGATCCTTAATTATGAGGTCATTGATTAATCCCGCCTCATTACTCAATATCAGAACCAGAATAGCCTGCTCCCTGGTTGGTTTCACAACATATTGTTCTAGGAAACAATTTCTAATACATTCAATAAACTTCTTTGAGGCTACCCTTGCCAATTTGATTAATTTAGTCTATATGGATATTAGAATCACCCATTATTTCCCCAGTATTTCCTGGTTTATACTGTGCCCTACTACTGAACTACCGTTTGAGGACCAATAGATTACTCCCATCGACAGCCCTAGTTGTATGATTTGCCAGGACTCTGGTCCCAGTATGATTTAAGTCAGTGGTTCTCAACCGGGGTCCACATGGACCCTGGGGGTCCATGTAACATTACTGGGGGTCCACACAAAAAAATACCGAATTGGGGGTCCAGGGTGATATTTTAGTGGTCCATAGAGCAATTCTACTTCAGAACAATTGTTATTACTGAGAATTAATTTTTTACAGTAATCTACGCCATATTAAAATACTAAAAGTAGAAATATTCATGTAGCTATGAATTGTTTATGGCAATCAGGTAGAAGAAAAACTTTACATTTGACAGTGTCGTAAATTTAAAGTTACCTAGAACAAACGGAGGTGAAAATCACCCATCGTTTCTCCTTGACAAGTTTAATGAATGATTTAACACAGTAATCACTAGAAACTGTGTATATTTGATATGAATTGGTTATTTTTAGAGTAATTTAATTCAATTTAGTCAGTAAAAAGTTTTTTTCATTACTTTTCATATTAGAATATGTTTGGCAACGTACGAAAATACCGCTGATCCGTTTCCAACCCTCACAGTAAGGTAGATGGACTTTAGTCATCGGACAAAATATAAGGATTAGGAATGGCTATGGGGGTCCACAAAAAAAAATTAAGAGGAAAAGGGGTCCATGGGTTAAAAAGGTTGAGAACTCCTGATTTAAGTGAACGGCATTTGATCGGAACAGCTTCCTTCCCAAGTATTGGTGCCAATTTGCCATGAATTAAAACCCATTTCTCACACACCAACTTTTGAGCCACACATTTACTTTTCTAATCTTATTGACCCTGTTCAAGTCCCTGAAACAGGTTTTGTAAAAAAAAATATTAAAAAAAAATAAATTTAGAGTATCCAATTATTTCTTTTTCCAATTAAGGGGCAATTTAGCCTGGCCAATCCACCTACCCTGCACATCTTTGGGTTGTGGGGGCGAAACCCATGCAAACCCGGGGAGAATGTGCAAACACAGACAGTGACCCAGGGCCAGGATTGAACCCGGGTCCTCAGTGTCGCAGTCCCAGTGCTAACCACCGCGCCACATGCCACCCCCGTTTTATAAATTTGAATGTGAGACACAGTGGCAAATTTTGCCCATTCTTGCTGGCCCTCAGGCTGTTTGAATCATTGTTTAAAATAAATACCAGGCAAATTACTTAATTGAAAAGTGTAAAAGTGGTATTCTTGGCTATTTTTCTGTTTCATCTACTATTCATCAAAATGCAACATCTAAATGTAACAAAATTGCTGCCAGTTGGTAAGTTGTCTTTTAAATCCACAGCGTAAGAAAATATTTTAATAAAAAAGACAAAAAAAATCACTTATATTTTCTTTAAATGATTTGTACTTCAGAGTCCATAAAGAATGGTTTTGAAACTCCAATATGATAAATCTGATGCGTGTTCTGCCACGTGCGGGGCAAGTGGTACTTTGAAAGGCCTGGTAGATGTGTTGTTGGAAGGCTTGTCCGTTCTCTCTGACGCCTCAACCTGGGTGAGACGGTGTCACTGTGGTCAGCACTCCTGCCTCACAACGCCATGGATCTGGTTTCGATTCCAACCTACGTGGAGTTTGCACATTCTCCTCGTGTCTGCATGGGTTTCCTCCGGGTGCTCCGGTTTCCTCCCACAGTCCAAAGGTGTGCAGGTTAGGTCAATTGGCCCTTTGCTAAATTGCCGCTTAGTGCCCAAAGATTAGTTGGGGTTACAGGAATAGGGCAGGGGATTTGTCCTAGGTGGGGTGCTCTTTCAGAGGGTTGGTGCGGAATTGGTGGGATAAATGGCCTCCTTTGCACTGTATTCTATGGCCATTCAATGAACGTGGCCTGTGTGTGTGCTTGACAAAGTTTCCCAATGTGTTTGGTGCCTTCCTGAATGAACCTTTTTTCATTTTGGTCAGTCACAAACCAGGGGCTCCCATGAGTCTGCAAGTATATTTGACCACTTTTGGGCAGCCGTAAAGTGTTTCCAGCTGCCCTGCTGGACGCCTCCTGCCGTGTCCAGTGGCTGTGGTCTTGGAAGTCTGGTATCAGGCAAATCGGCTGTCTTTCCTTTGAAAAGAGAAGGCACAGTGACCTAATACAGCTCTAAATGCATGAAGAACAAAACTCAAATCCATCAATATAAGATAGTAACTAAGGAATTAAGCAGAGAGTTTAGAAGAAACCTCTTTACCCAGACAGTGCTGAGAATGTGGAACTCACTACTACATGGAAAAGCATTGAAGCTAAGTAACCAACACGAGGCAGAAGGAGTTAAACGGGGAAGAAAGAAAGGAGGATAATAGAAGGCATAATTCTCTGTTGTATATTTTATGTAATTCTGTGTTTTTGTTTATTTATGTATTCTAGGTTCGTGCATACATCGGGGCAATCTATGAAGAACAGTCGCAAAACCATGATGCTGACCTTCAGGCTCTCCGATGCATGTCATTTAATCCAATAATTGACCCGTGGGTTTTTATTATTCTAAATACATCAAAGGTTAAAAAGACCATGTCCAGGATATTGTGCTTAAGATTGAAACATTCAAACAAGAGTCACTTTGGAGCAGACAGTCCTGATACTTTTAACTGTGTTTGAACATGTTTCTGAAATCTAGCGATCACCAATCAACCTGTTGCACAAAAAGGTGCACACTGTGGCACACGACAAGAGATTGCACAGCAATCTGCTTCCTTACTGTTACACTGAACAGCAGGACAGTTCACAACCATCGGCAAGGGAAACAGCAGTACTGAAGACTTAGTCCTGATGACCATACTGACACTGACTGCCAAACATTATATTTATGTCTCTGATTTTTCACATATTTGGAAAAGTACTGTGATGTTCATAATTTTAATTTCAGAATTAAAATTCTGCAAAGATAATGTCAATTAATATTTTTATACACATTTTACATTTCTCAGCCCTTTATCTTTCAGTTTGCTTCCAGTTAATATATAGAGGTGTGTTTTGCTACGTCTATTATATAAGGGTTTTAAAGTTAAAATCTGTAACACAGGCCAAACTTTGCAACCAAAGTAAAAATAATTATTTATTCTTTGTTTTTATTAAACCATCCCTACATTAAGACTGACGACTGTTACCTATTACCAAGCTGCTGGTTGAATTGGGATTATAGGATGATATGAAAAATGAAAATCGCTTATTGTCACGAGTAGGCTTCAATGAAGTTACTGTGAAAAGCCCCTAGTCGCCACATTCCAACGCCTGTTCGGGGAGGCTGGTACGGGAATTGAACCGTGCTGCTGGCCTTCCTGGGTCTGCTTTACAAGCCAGCGATTTAGCCCAGTGTGCTAAACCAGGGCAGTATGATTCATAATTAGTTAATGGATGTTTTGTCTCTCTGCGCTGGGACAGATTCACATGACAGTCCCAAATGGAGGGCAACTGAACAGTTGATAATTCTCTACCAAAGTCCGGTATTGGATGTAGCTGGAAAATGAAGTTGGATACATCAATTAGAATTCAAGTGTTTGGCAAAAAATTCTCTTCTAATCTACTGAAAGTACATTTTATATCTGGCATAGATTCCTTATTTGAATAATAACCTTTATTATTATTGTCACAAGTAGGCTTACATTGACACCGCAATGAAGTTACTGTGAATCATGTAGTTAAAACCCCTTCTTTCACTCAGTCAAAAATTGACTTATATTGTGTATTTTTTAAGTTAAAAAGTTGTTGGTCTTGGTTTGTTTTTTACAGATGTCCAGCGGGATAATAAAACATCTACATGTTTGCTTTTGAAACATGCAGAGTTGATTTGGAACGTTGTATGTGGTATGACATGGTCATCCAAAAATATGCAGGAATTTTGACTCAATTTCCATTGGTGATCTTGCAGCTGAATTTTACACAGTAAAACATCAAGCTCATTTATAGATCAGTTGCTTCTGAGACCAGTCTGGTTCTGAAACCAGCTGATGGAGTAAGCCCTGATATGTGTATCTCATAAAAAGTTTCAAATGCATTAATTAAAGCTATTACAAACTGAACTTGCATACTACTAGTACATCACATTATGAATGATGCAGGTCTATCAACATGAGTCTGAAGTTTCATTAATATACAACTTGCATAGTGAATGTACATTTCTGTTTTTGATTGTACACTGCATAATGGAACCTTTCTAATGCGTTATAAACAACTTTTCTATAAATATGCAGGCCCTTGTATTTTTTATTTGCCCCTCACAGGGGATTTCATGCCTGAAGTGGTGTTGGGGGGGCTGCAGAAAGGGAGGGAAATGTTTAGTCACGGTGCTTTGGCCATCATAGCAGTAGACAGACCCGATGAACCAAGTTGATCTTTTTCTGCCCATAAATCACACATTAATGCAGCATTGGAAAGAAAGTTCAGTTGACACAGTAAAGATTTCGAACATACTGCAACAACAGAAAGGAACCACTCATAGGGTTCCTGCTGCAAGCATTACAGAATCTGTAAATGACCTGGAAAAGTCATGGAACGTTTTAGAGAAGGCCCATAGTAATTGAATAGTCACGGGGCACGATCCTCCGGCTTCCTTACACCCGTGCTCAAGCGTAACGAGGCCGGTGAATAGCGGGAGAGACCAAAAAACGGGACCGCGCCAGACAGCAGTTTGCGATGCAACCAGCCTGCTCCCGTAGGCTAATTTGGAATCTCGCCGTAGCGTGGCGAGAAACTAATTCTCACCACTTAATCCCCCTTTCCATAAAATCAACGAGAGCGATCCGTCATCCAACAGCCTCCTGTCATTTACCGGCCTCCAAAGCAAGTGGTCACGCTGGCACCGATTAATACTCCTTTTAACAAACGTGAACCTGGCAGAACGGCTTCTGTGGGGAGCTGAGGAGGGGAGGAGCCATCTTTGCTCACAGACAAAGAGACCGGGGATGCTGGGCTTGCCACCCCAGCGCTTGGCGGGGGTGGGGAACCCTTCGCAGGGGTTCGCCAATGTGGGAGGGTGAGGGGGATGCACTGGGGCGGCAATCGCTCGCGGCACCACCATGCCGACCCTTGTATCCCAACCGCATTCCGGGGGCAACCCTTGTCCTGCCAGTCAAATGCTGAGGCCTCTGGCCGCGTCGCTGAAGGCAGTCGCTAATAGGGAATTGGCAATCGTGGTTAAGTGAGCACTTGACACATGCCAAGTAGGTTCCCATGGATAGACGGGCCGTGTAGCATGTGGGAGTCATTGCCTAGCATTCCGATCGCACCTTGATGCCTGGACACTGTGTGGGAGTCAACACCACACACGCAGCAGCCAACATCCGAACACCAAGGGGATGGGACACAACTCACAGGACACGTCCACGGCCAGAGGGTGGGTAGGTGCCACAGGGAGGAGGGTTGTTGCCAGGAGAGACAGTGACAGAGGCATCATAATGTTTGTGCAAAGAATTGTTTAATGTGCTGTACAATACCCCATTCCTGATAGTGCTGACCCCACAACCCTCCCCTACCTAACCCCTCCCTCTACCCCAGTATCCTCAGTGATGCGCAATGTGCCTGGCCCTCCTAGCTCTGCTACTACGTCTTGTTGTTTCCCCTGGGTGCACATCTAAGGTGGAGACAGCCATCTGCTTACCATGTCCCGCGGCCTTCGATGTCCCTGGTGGGCATCCTCAGGGGTCGGAGGGCCCCGGCTCACTTGTCGACGGCACGTACACAGCCGTATCGCCCTGTACCGTGTGCTGATCCCGAGACACAGCCTCATCAGAGGGGTGGAACTTGGGAGTGCTGGTGGGTACCGTCGCCGCCCAATGGGACGGGGCCTAGTTGGCACAGCGCCCCCACCTCACCATAGGACACTGGGGTTCACCTTGGGACGGAGGGGTAGCGTTTCGGGCCCCAGCTACCCCTGCATCATCTCGCTCTGGTGGTTCCCCATAGTCCGCACTTTCACATCGATGCCCTCGGCGATGCTCCACGGTGACTGGGACACATCTCCCAGTGACGGGGACATGCTCTGCAGTGCCTCAGCCCTGCCCACCTGCGACTGGGACAAGCTCCGCAGTACCTCGGCCATTCCCATCTGAGAACCCCATCAACGTCGGCCTAGTACTGGGTGACATCCATCAATGAAGCAAACATACTGCCGAGAGCCTCAGCCAAGTCCGTCACCGACTGTGCGACGCCTTGGACGCCTTCACTCATGGTGCCGATGTTGTGCACCAGGCTCTCCACTGCGGTCGCCACCCTAGCTCACAGTGTTGGCCTTGGTGCCACTCATTACCGGCGCCAACTCCTGCGCCCATAGCCTCTGAGACTCCTCCAATCGGCGATGGATCTGCTGGAGTGACACTGACACGTCCCTCTGAATGTTCAGGTTGGTCCCTATCGTCCCCATCAGCCCAGGGGTAACTCATCCAGAGACTCAGCATCAGGCTGTGGTCCAGGGATCCAGCAGACCTCCAACTGCTAACTCGCCTGGGAGTTCCTGCCTCCACCTGATGTGCATCAGCAGCAGTATGGTGCTCACCAGATTGTGCCCCAGGAGCCTGACCACTAACATGTCCCACCCAGGTGTGTGTGTCTGCGCTGGTGGAGGGTGGGGATGACAGCTGTGCCACGACTATAACAGTTGCATCCTTGGAGCTCTCCTTCGAGGTGTTCTCCCCGGAGTCAGGAGAGGGGGCCGCCCGGGATGGGTCAGCTGCTGGACATGCAGGAGAATGGGCATGTGCTCAGTGGGAGGCATGGGTCAGTCAGTAAGGCAATAACAACTCACGTTTTGACAGGTCCTCCACTTGGAGTCTGGTGGTCCCTCACCTCTGCAACGTCCGCCAGCCTCCGGGTTGGTGACCGCCCTGTCCTCGGCCACACCAGTCACCTCCAGGGCCCGCTCCTCGAAGGGGGTGAGGATTCTCAGGTCCGACACTCCACCGCCAGTCTCGGCCCTCTCCCGCCGATTATGGGAGAGCTTTTCCTGAAGGGACACAGAGACAGCATTACTTGCCATATGCGTAGTTCACAATTGTGGGGGTGGGTGTGAAGGGAGGGTTGGGGTGGAGGGAGGGTTGAATGGGTGGGTGTGAAGGGAGGGTTGGGGTGGAAGGAGTGATGAAGGGGGGGTTTGAAGGGAGGGTTGGGGGTCATTTGGGGGGAATACTCCCTTGGCGGGGCGGGATGTTGGTGTCTACTCATTCGTGCTGCCCGGTAGGTCGTTGACCTTCTTCCAAAACTGGAGGCCAGTCCACCTGGTCACACTCCCCGAGCTGACAGCTGCTGCCGCCTCGTCCCAGGCAGCACTGGCTGCCTTGTGTCCCCCCCACCCCGGGACCCTCGGGGGAACAAGGCATACCTCCTGGCCTCCACCATGTCCAGGAGCCTCCCCAGGTCAGCATCCTCAAATCTTGGGGCAGGTCTTCTCGGCGCCATTGTTGCGAGCTGGCTGGGGTTTGGCTGAGCAAGTGCAGCTTAAGTGCTGCTCGACTTTGTTAGCGGGGGGCTGGCGAGCGCGTTTCTGGCGAATCAGCTGGCGCGCCGGCATTGGGGACGAGAAGCCCGTGAGGCCTCATTAAGTGGAGCAATTAATGTTGAATAGCATTGCCGGCCTCACTGGGCCGAGTGCCGGGAAGCTTGCAGCAATTCCCGCTCGCTACAACACCTAGAAATGTTTCTGGAGAATCGCACCCATGGAATTTTATGAAGACTGGGATAAGACTCTTGTGACTTTAGGCAGAATCCCAACCCTTCGCAATGTTTTTCCAACATCCACTTCTTCCTGTCTGGAATCCAGTACAGATTTTCCTTTCTCCTCCTACTTGATCCCACCCGTTACCGTGGCAGATTGGCTGCTTTGGACACTTCCTGAGCCACAGCAACCATTGGCTGAATAATAAGTATAATAATCTTTATAGTCACAAGTAGGTTTACACCAACACTGCAATGAAGTTACAGTGAAAATCCCCTAATCGCCACATTACAGTGCCTGTTCGAGAGAGAATTCGAAATGTCCAAATCACCTAACAGCATGTCTTGGAACTTGTGTGAGGAAACCGGAGAACCCGGAGGAAACCCATGCTGACACAGGGAGAAGGTGCAGACTCCAATCAGACAGTGACCCAAGCCAGAAATCGAACCTGGTTCCCTGGCGCTGTGAAGCAACAGTGCTACCCCCTGAGCTATAGTACCGAAGATATGTGCCCCAGAACCAGCCATGCCCCTAGGCAAGCTGTCCTAGTTCAGCTACAACACTGGTATCTATCCCGCAATGTGGAAAATTGCCACGGTGTGCCCTGTCAACAAAAAACGGAACAAATCCAGCCCAGCTAATTACCCCCTCAGTCTACTCTCAATCATCAGCAAAGTGATGGAAGGGGGTCATTGACAGTGCTGTCAAGCGGCACTTACACAGCAATAACCTGCTCGATGACCCTCAGTTTGGATTCTGTCAGCCACTCTGATCCTAATCTCATGACAGTCTTGGTCCAAATGGAGATAAAAGAGCTGAACTCAACAGGTGAGGTGAGAGTGACTGCTCTTGACATGAAGGGAGCATATGGCCAAGTCTGACATCAAGGAGGCCGAGCAAAATTGAAGTCAATGGAATCTGAGGGAAACTCTCCACTTGTTGGTGTCATATCTAGCACAAAGGCAGATGTTTGTGGTTCTTGGAGGTCAATGATCTCAATCCCAGGGCATTGCTAGAGGAGTTTATCAGGGTAGTGTCCTAGGTCCAACCATCTTCAGCTCCTTCATTAATGATCTTTCTTCCATCGTAAGGCCAGAAGTGCTGATGTTTGGTATTGATTGCACAATGTTCAGCACCATTAGATACTGAAGCAGTCCTTGTCCACATGCAGCAATACTTGGCCTACTCTTAGGCTTGGGTTGATAAGTGGCAAGTAACATTCATGCCAGACAAATGTAATGGCCAAATCCAACAAGAGGGAATCCAACCATCTCCTCCTGATATTCAACGGCATTAGCATCGCTGAAATTCCACATCGAACAGAAAATGAACTGGACCAACCATATGAACACTGTGGCTTTAAACTGGGAAGTCTGTGGCAAGTAACTCATTTCCTGACTACCCTAAGTCTGCCCATTGTCTACAAGGTAAAGTCAGGAGTGTGATGGAATACTCTCCACTTGCCTGGATGAGTGCAGATCCAACAACACTCAAGAAGCTGAACACTATCCAGGACAAAGCAGTCCGCTTGGTGGCACCCCCTCCACCACCGAAGCACAGTGGCAGCCGTATGTACCATCTACAAAACGCACTGCAGTAACTCACCATGACTACTTCAACAGCACCTTCCAAACCCATGACCTCTAATGCCTCGAAGATCAAGGACAACAGCTGCATGGGAACACCACCACCTGGAAGTTCGCCTCCAACTACACACCAATCTGACTTGGAATTTTATCGCTGTTCCTTTGGGTCAAAATCCTGGAATTACCTACCTGATAGCATTGTGGATGGTCCTACAATATATGGACTGCAGAGATTCAAGATGGTGACTGACCACCACCTTCTCAATTAAGCCATAAATGCAGGCCTAGCCTATGAGACCCACATCGAAAGAATATGTTAACAAAAAAAGTTCTGGGCATCATATTTTAGAAAGGACGAGAAAGCATGTTAGAGGGTGCAGAAAATTTTCATTTTTTAAAATAAATTTAGTGTACTCAATTCATTTTTTTTCCAATTAAGGGCCAATTTAGCGTGGCGAATTCATCTACCTTTTGAGTTGTGGGTGTGAGACCCACGCAGACATGGGGAGAGTGTGCAAACTCCACACAGGCAGTAACGGGTCCTCAGCGCTGTGAGGCAGTGTGCTAACCATTGCGCCACCATGCCACCAACAGAAAAGTTTCATGAGGGATAAGGAGCTTCAGTTTCTTGAACCGTTTGGAGAAGTTGGGGTCGTTCTCCTCGGAGAAGAAGCCATTAAGAGGCAATTTGACAGAGGTGCTCAAAATCACGAAAAGTCGCGACAGATTAGGTGGGGAGAAATTGTTCCCATTTGTAAAAGGATCGGAAATCAGAGAATACCAATAAAAGGTGATTGGCAAAAGAATCAACAGCAACATGGGGAAGAACATTTTATGCACCGAGAGATTGGGATCTGGAAGGTGCTACTTGACAGTGTGGTGGAGGTAGTTTGAATTGAGGCATTCAGAAGAGAATTGGCTAATTATCTGAAGAGAAACAATTTGAAGTGCTCCAGATGTGGGTGTAGGTTGGTTGCTCTTGCAATGAGCTGGAGCAATCATGTTGGGCCAAATGGCCTCATTCTATGCTTACAAACTTCCTATGGTTCTATGTTTCTATGTCAAGAATCAATTGAATAATCCTTAGTCATACGACTTCTCAATCTCCAGACCATGCTCAGCATAATGGGAAACAAATGAATGTTTTTAAAGCAATTTGTCTCAGGGGTACTGTATAAAAATGAATCTTTGTTCTTTCTGTTCATCATTTCATCTGGCTGTCCTTTGGATTGGTTAGGATGGTTCAAACAGCACTTTCATTTCATTTTGGAATTGCTTATACCCATCTAATATTCTAATTGATGGAAAATAGTCACGTAATTTCCTCACAGTTGTTATTATCCAATATGAGTCATTTTTCTGTGTCAAATGGTTTTGTAACCTTTTAACCCTTGTTAAAGCTTCTGTAATATATAATTCATTGCAGAAAGTAACTGAAATGTTTAGTCGGCATGATTATAAACAGCTTCAAATGTGAATGACTCATTTAACTACGTATTTCTTTCAGGCTTAAAGACTAGTGCAAGACCAAGATGAAGTTTTATTTGCATAGAACATCTGTCAATCCATTGTTCTTAATCTCACCCGTCACCCTCAAACATCTATTATGAAGGACTATGACGACGTTAATCAGGAGAAACTGTTTCCACTGTCAGAAGGGTTGGTAATCAGAGGACTAATATTTAATTTAATTGTCCAAAGAACCAGAGGGGAGATTAGGAGACTGCTTCAAGTTGTTATGATCTGGAACGCAGCACCTGGGCTTTATGATATTGTAAAATGGTGATGCATTCAATTCTGCAGCAGTGACAGCCCTTCCTTTGGAAAGGACAAAGCCGTGGGAACGTCTAAAGGGGACAAGTTTAGAAAATAAAACAGCATGAAAATCAGCTGAAAGTCAGAAGAAAATAGAAGTTTCCCTCAGGTGTCAGCCTGGAATCACCTCTGAATCAGAAGAATCAGAATCAAGGCGCGTGCCAGAGATTTAAGAACAAATCCATGCTTTTGTGCAGTACTCTTGTGACAATGTAAATTTAAGGCATAATCACAAAATGGCATTAACGGCAGAACATGTAGGTGCTAAAATGCCACTCTGCGCAGAGTTGGGCTTTCTGTACCACACTGTTGGCATAAACCAGGCCTGTGGAGATGTTCACTGACTAACCTGAAAGCTTTCAACCCATTTGAAGAATTAGGGAGTGCTGCCAATTCAGTTTTGCCCGTGTGAAAGGAGCAAGTCCTGTCATGAAAGTGGCATTTTTGGATCTTTTGGTTCCCTTGGGATGCCCAGATTGTAAACCTTGAGCCGGACATCAGCTGCATTTTTGCAATGCAAACCCTGTGCCCTGAATTGCCATCCCCGTGCCCAATTTGTGCCTGCACTCCCGGTGCGTGCACAGAAAAGCAATTTCAGCCTCTTAAACCTCATTTGAATTTTAGTTGGAATGTAATTATGTGGTTTATGAATTGATTACGTAGGTAAATATTCCTTTCTGAGCAAAGGATGTTTACTCCTACCCTTCTGTGTGGTTTCAACAGAGCCCAACAAGTGGCTCTGTGTTTCCTTTATTAGTGATGAGGATCTTCTGAGGAAAAAGTGCAAGCGTCAAGAGTGAAAATAGCAGAAAGGTTGAGATAAATGAAAACCTATTGGTTAGTTGATGCTAAATTCGAATTTTATAAATAAATGGAAGTGAAAAGTGAGTGAGGGACCATGTTCCATAGGACTATACGTATTTATTGTAGAATATAGGACTGGACTCTGTCAGAGCTGGAAGCTGCATTAACAATTTCAAAGAAAAATATCCGCACACTATTTCCAACAGTTAATTTATTAGAATCCCACTCTGTCTGAATTTCCCCAAGATTGTGAAATCACTGTGCCGCACGGTGGTTAGCACTACTGCCTCACAGAACCAGAGACCCAAGTTCAATTCCGGCCTCAGGTGACTGTCTGTGTGCATTTGCACTTTCTCCCCGCCCCTGCGTGGGTTTCCGCCGGGTGCTCTAGTTTCCTCCCACAGTCGTGACACGGTAGTACAGTGGTTAGCACTGTTGCTTCACAGCTCCAGTGCCCCAGGTTCGATTCCCGGCTTGGGTCACTGTCTGTGTGAAGTCTGCACGTTCTCCCTCTGTCTCCGTGGGTTTCCTCCGGGTGATCCGGTTTCCTCCCACAGTCGAAAGATGTGCAGGTTAGGTCGATTGGCAATGCTGAATTGCCCCGAGTATCCAAAAAGGTTAGGTGGGGTTATATGGGGTTAGAGTGGAGGTGTGGGTTTAAGTAGGGTGCCCTTTCCAAGGGCCGGTGCAGACTCGATGGGCTGAATGGCCTCCTTCTGCAGTGTAAATTCTCTGATTCTATGAGTCCAAAGAAGTGCAGGTTAGGTGGGTTGGCCATGCTAAATTGCTCCTTAGTGAACAAAAGATTAAATGGAGTTACGGGGATAGGTTGGAGGTTCTTTTGGCGGATTGGTGCAGATTCGATGGGTTGAATGGCCTCCTTCTGCACTGAAGGAATTCTATGTGATTCTATGGGATTTACTGTTGATCTGACTGGCAGTTTGCCAGCAAAACATATACAAAATAGCATGAGTTCATTTGAGTTGTCTGCCCTTTGAATGCTTTGGTTTTCATTTAATGATCATGTTAATTGCAAAGTGGTTGGATTTCATGAATACATCATTGACTTTACTTAGAAACCCAGGGCTTCCATCTCTAAGTTATTGATATAAAACACACAGGGGAATTTAACATGTGCATTTAATCTTGAAATATTATTAGCATTTACTCCAAACAATTGTAGTTACCATGCCTTCAATCACTTCCTCATTCTTCGAAATGGTCTCCGCTTCAATCACGACTTCAGTTATAAATTCTTGCATGCCATTGCGCTCGGCGTTAAAAGATTTCACACACACACACAGACCATCAGGGTTTATAAAGTTTCAGTTCGCTGGTACTTCAATTTCAGAACAGTTCATCTGGAATGAATTCCACAAGGAGAAAATGTTTATCGTGGATCCTGATGGAAGGTTGTGGACAATGATGGCAGCCAGAGCACCAGTTCAATGTGCAGAAGACTATTATGCATTAGATATACTGACATTTAATGAGGATGTTTCGCTGAGGTTCTAGCAGGACTTCTCCTGACCCCTTGCCATTACTTTGAAAAATTGATGGAGCCCGAAAAGAAACAGCATAAATGGCAAAAAAAATGACTCTTGATCCAGAGCTTACACCTAAATTAGGAAATCAGGAATAGATCTCAGTCTAAACTGCCCTAAAATTCATCCGAAACAGTTAGTGTTTAGACATTTCATTGAGCACCTGCCGAAAGATCACTTCTGTCAAGTTGTTGCGGTTGGCTCTCTCCAAACTGTCCATGGCAAAGCCACTCTTCAGGATAAACAGATTATTATAATATTCTTGGATGGCTTGTAATGAAAGGCTTCCCTGATCAGCTCACACTGTAACATCCCAATGGTCTACATCACTAGGGCCTGGATAGCTGTCCGTGCTTCCTTGTCATTTTCAGCAGGTTTATTCTCTGTGTACCACTGAAGGTCAATAAACCCCGGTTTTGAAGGATAAATATGTCAGCCCTATAGTCATTCACTCAGTTTTCTTACGTTTTGAAATAACAAAAGCATAATCCTCTTTTATAAACTTTATTGTAAATCTTTTTATGCACCCTCACCAGTCTGTTTGTGCAGACAGGTTGGGCCAAAGGGCTCTATCTATTTTATAATGCAATGAACACAACTACGCAGGTGGAAGTTTTGTGGTGCAGTGGGTCCCGTCCCAGCCTCTGAGCCAGAAGCTCTGAGTTCAAGTCCCACTCCAGGGCTTGATGGCCAAGGAAGGTGCATTCGTAAAGTAGCCAAAGAGGTTGAGGATCAACTTGTAAATCTTTCCAACGTACGCCAATGACAGGCGATATGAGCCGGAGAGATTTATGGTCGGCCTTGCAATGGAAAGGATGTTGGAGCCGCCACCATTCACTATCCATAGCTCCAGGCTACGACACGCATGTTTCCACAGCATGTTGCCAATTCACCTCTTATGTTCCGAGCCACACCCTGCAAGAACAACTCACTGACTCCCATTCCCCCACCATTTCCCCATTGACCTGCAATTTGTTTCTCTTAAGATAATTATCCAATTCTTTTCTGAAGGCCCAGGAAGGGGAATAACAGATGGTCATTATCAAGGATGGCAATGAACAATGTTGGATCTTTTCGCCATTCGTAATGGTGTCAGGCTGTCTGGGAAGGAAGACAGAATCATACAGAATTATTGCAGTGGGCATTTTTACCTTGGGAAGGCCATTATGCTTAGTCGGGGAAGATGACTGATACCCACATTCTTAATAATGGGGAGCTGGTGATAAATATTAGGAGACCGCATCTACATGTCTTTGCTAGATTACTACCTTTGGGATTCTGTTTGTAGCTTCTTTCCTGTTTTTTCAGAACAGAGATCTGGCTGGCGGGCAAGATGCCCTCAAGGGACCCTTCACTTCATGAATTCTCCTTCATAACTGCCTGCCAGTCATCCATTTACTCTCTCCCTTAAGCTGCAAGGTGACCACATCTAGAAACATGGTATTCTAATGAGCCTAATGTGTTGCCCGTTATAGGGGACGTCAGGTCCCACCCATTTGTGCTTGCACCCAGGTGATCCACTATGCCCTGATGCATAACAAAAAAAAAATTACCCACTCAATTTTTGGCAATGTCAGATCAGCAGGTGTGTCTAAAATATTCAGGTGACTTAAGCGGAAGCTTCTCTTCCTTACACAGTTATCAACTCTTGAGTTTATTTATCACATTAATTTATTTGTGACTTCTATTATTGTTTAGGGCCGGCTTATCCAACTCATAGTTCACAGGCTGCACTGCCATTTGACCCATCGAGTCTGCACCAACCCTTGGAAAGAACACTCTACTTAAGCCCACGCCTCCACCCTATTCGCATAACCCAGTAACCCCACCTAACTTGTGGACATTAAGGGACAATTTAGCATTGCCAATCCACCTTACCTGCACATCTTTCGACTGTGGAAGGAAACCGGAGCACTCACGCAGTCACAGGGAGGAAGTGCAAATTCCACAGTCAGTCACCCAAGGCAGTAACTGAAACTGCAACTATGAGGCAGCAGCGCTAACCACTGTGCCACCATGCCGCCACATTCAGGGGAGAGAGAATGTGAGGGAGAGAGAGTATGAGATGAGAAAGCGACAGAGAGAGTGCGGGGGTGGGGGGGGGGGGGGGGGAGAAAGAGAGAGAGAGAGAGAGAGAGAGAGTCACTGAAGAGAGAATCTGTGAGTGGGGGAGGAGAGAATGTGAGGGAGAGAGAGTGTGAGGGGGAAAGTGTGTGGGGGAGAGAGAGTGTGTGAGAGAAAGAATGTGAGGGGGGAAAGAGGGAGAGTGCCTGGAGGAAAGAGAGTGAATCAGGAGAGAGTGTGTGAGTGGGGAGGAGAGAGAGTGTGAGGAGGAAAGAGAGTGTAGCAGGAGAAGGAGAATTTGAGGGGGGAGGGAGAGAGTGTGAAAGGAAGAGAGAATGTGTGGGGGGGAGGGAGAGAGCTTTCGAAGGGGAGAGAGAGAGAATGTGCATGTGAAAGGGAGGGAGAGAGTGTGAGAGGAAGGGAAAGAGTGTGAGAGGGAGGGAGAGAGAGAGTGTGCGGAGGAGAGTGTGCGAAGGGGAGAGAAGTAGAGGGCGCAATTCAGCAGATTTGAGTTAAAGTCAGCTGAATGGCACGTTTTTCAGCGAAGGAGAGGTCCAGTGCGCTGGGCGGAGCGGGTTGGATGACACGCTATTGGCCTGGCGGAAGGCTGGGAGCCTGTGGGGGGCGGAGAGGGGATCGAGCACCACGGGCGTGCTCGGGAGGGGACTGGCCCGCGATCGGTGTCCACCGATCATCGGGCCGGCGTCTCTAAGAGACGCACTCTTTCCCCTCTGCCGCCCTGCAAGATCAAGCCGCCACATCTTGCCGGGCAGCGGAGGGGAAAGCGCCAACCGCGCATGCGTGGGTTGGAGCCGGCCAACCTGCGCATGCGCGGCTGACATCACTTAGGCGCCGCCGGTCGCGTCATTCCCAGCGTTCTGCCTTGACGCAAGTGTCAAGGCCCGGCGGCCGAGTTTCTCCCAACGCCGCTCTCGCCCCTGGGAGGGGGGGCAGAATAGGGGATGAGGAGCGGCCTCCGACGCCGGAGTGAAACACTCCGGGTTTCACTCCGGCGTCGGCCGTTGCAGAGAATCGCGCCCTTAGAGTCTGATTCACCATTGTGCGTCAATTCACGCTGGATGCAACAGGGTTGCTGAATCACACCCACAGTGTGAAAGGGAGGGAGAGAGTCTGCGGGAGATAGTGTGTGTGTAAGTTTGGCTGACGCCCAGTCTCAGGGTTCTTCTTCACCCTCACTCCCACACACTATCGTGCACTCTCCTCCTCTCTTACAGTGGGTGCGGGTGACTGAGTAACCACCCTGAGACTGGGCATGAACCACACGCACGAAAGATCACCCCATCACCCTCTGATACTCATCTTTATTATTATGCATTTTATATCAATTAATTACTTTGATAATATTTATTTTTGCTCGGCAAGTTGTTTCTATTCATATTTCAGTTTAGTTTTGAAATTATGTTTAATGTTGTGCCAGAAT
Organism: Scyliorhinus canicula; assembly: GCF_902713615.1. Classification (NCBI taxonomy): domain Eukaryota; kingdom Metazoa; phylum Chordata; class Chondrichthyes; order Carcharhiniformes; family Scyliorhinidae; genus Scyliorhinus; species Scyliorhinus canicula. Next base: position 56,264,226 of record NC_052147.1, read on the forward strand.
TTATCTTTCTTGAGTGTGAAAAACATTGAAATGTGCCAATCCCTCCGCAGAGGGTGGACAAGCCTGGTTTACAGTTTGCAATGTTATACTGAATCCAAAGTTTCCAATGATCCCCACGTCAGACATTGCTCAAATCAGCACTCAAAGTAAATCTTCACATTTTGTTTATTTTGTCAACCAGAGATAAATCTCCCACAGTATGTTTAAATAGTCATACTGAACTGTAACCATTTCCTTACTTGCAGCAGTTGATATTAGTTTATAAGGAATATGATCGGATTTTGCAATACAGTGTGGACAATGAGTAATACGATGTTGCTGAAAGATGTTAATCTGCTAACTATAAGGTATTACCATGAGAACGGAAAGTGTAATTTGTGCTCGAAACCAGAAGCCAATATGACATATTTGTCTCATGTTTGGAAGTTTCTGAAAGAGCTCGGAGCAGAACTTTCGTATCCTCCTTTATAGATTCATAAAATTTACAGTGCAGAAGGAGGCCATTCAGCCCATCCAGTTAGCACCGGCCCTTAGAAAGAGCACGCTATTTAGCCCATGACCCGACCCTATACACATAATTCAGTAACCACACCGAACCTTTTGGACACTAAGGGCAATTTATCATGGCCAATCCATCGAACCTGCACATCTTTGGACTGCGGAAGGAAACCAGAGAACCTGGGGGAAACCCACGCAGACACGTGGAGAACATGCAAACACCATACAGTCAGTCACCCGAGGTGGGAATTGAACATGGGTCACTGGAGCTGTGAGGCAGCAATGCTAACCACTATGCTGCCCAAACGGTGGAGATTGGTGGGGGCGCTGAGGGGGGGGGGGGGGGGGGGGGGGGGCGAGGTGGGGTGCACTGCAGCGGGAGCTGGAAAGCCAGTGTTAATGATGACGATGATGGAAATGCGTTCCTGCTTACCATGGCTGCCACTCCTACCGGGGGCAGGCACATTTTTGCAACCTGTAATGGGATGTAGATGGAGGCTAGACCAGAATTGTGAATGGGGAGATTGCAGGTGTGAATTGGCACTGCAAGTGAGCAGGTGTGAATGGGCATAGGGAGTGTGCAGGTGTGAATGGGCATGGCGAGTGAGCGGGTATGAATGGGCGTGGGGAGTGAGCAGGTGTGAATGGGCATGGGGAGTGTGCAGGTGTGAATAGGCATGGGGAGTGTGCAGGTGTGAATGGGCATGGGGAGTGAGCAGGTGTGAATGGGCATGGGGAGCAGGCAGCTGTGAATGGGCATGGGGAGTGAGAAGGTGTGAATGGGCATGGGGAGTGAGCAGCTGTGAATGGGCATGGGGAGTGTGCAGGTGTGAATGGGCATGGGGAGTGAGAAGGTGAGAATGGGCATTGGAAGTGAGCAGGTGTGAATGGGCATAGGGA